>NC_037684.1:75401842-75623819 GCF_003255815.1 Theropithecus gelada | reverse complement strand
AAAAAAAAAAAAAAAAAAAAAAAAAAGAAATGCTTTTTTTTGCTAAATTGAGCAGAGTTGGTCTCTGTTGCTTACAGCCAAGCACCTTGGTTGATGCCATTTATAAGCAATACTATTGTTCCCAGTTCACAGAGGAGGAAACTGAGGTTCAGAGAGATGTTCAGTCACAGGCCAGGCCTCAGTTATAAGGCCATGTCACTAAAGAGTAACAGAGCCGGGATTTGATCAGAGCTGCCCTCTTAACCAGTAGTTAAAGCACACAAGTGCATCTCCGCCCCTTAGACCTGCCTCATGCCGTACAGTGGTTTAACAGGTAATACCCACCCCCTTGATGGAAATGGCTGGGGCGGGGGACTGAGAGCTGCACTGATGGTGCTGTCCTGGGCAGGGCTTGGGATGTTGCCAGTGCGCAGGAGCCCTGAGAGCAGGATCAGTCCCTTCCAAGAGGGCTATGAGGGAGGGGGAAGCCTCCTGGGCTGCCACTGTGCCTGGCATCAGCCCTTCCCGAGGGAGGCTCCTCCTTGAGGGCAGGGGAACTTCCTTCTGGAGGAGAGCAGGCTCCTTGACTGGGCAGAGCGGTGGTCTGGGCATTGCTGAAGCGGCCAGTGGAGACAGGGATTCCAGCCTTGAGATTCACCCACTGTCTCCCACGGGAATCCTAAGTATGAAAACGATGCTTCTGACTGACCGTCTGGCAGCCTCTGGTGAGGAGCTGTCCCTACCCACTCACCTCTGCAAATAGCAGAATGGCATATGGTGGCAGAAGGAAGGGTCCAGAAGGCAGTTCTTCCGCAGAATGACCCATGTGATGGGCTGCTCCGTGACGCGTTGGAGTGGGGATCATTTCCTTGCAGTGGAGGAGTGGGTCAGAGGCCGGGCTTGTCACATGGGAGTCCCTCCTGGGGATGGGCCACTGCCGGATCCCTCTGTAAACAGCATTTGCATCAGATTCACTGCTCCAGAAAGTGGGGATCAGGGTCCCTGAAGCCAAGGAGCAGGCATAGAAGAGGCCAGAGGTGACTGGCAGCATGTTTGACAGAATGCATAAATCTTGTTAAATGGGAGAGAAGCCAAACACGCTGGCTGAGTATGGCAATTTAGACCTTCCTAGGTCATTCCCTGTGGGGGCTGCAGGCCTCAGTGTGGTTCTGACCTGCAGCAGCTGCAGCAGCATCTAGGAACTTGTTAGACTTACCGGTTTTCAGGTTGCTACTTAATCGGAAATTCTGCAGGTGGGGGCCAGCACTCTATTTTAATATGCCAAGGGGATTCTGACACATGCTCAAGTTTGAAAGCCACCAGCATAATGCAATATGAAGATGCAATCCCGTCTCACAGCTGAGGAAACAGAAGGTCTGAGCCAGTTTTACTCCAAGTTACGCAATTAATAGGAAAGACTTAACAAAATTAGGTGCAGCTGTGAATAACAGAAATCGAACTCCAGAGACCATGAACTAAACAAAAACAAAACAACTTTTAAAAAAATTGTTTATTTTTCCTTCATGGTCCAAGATAACTGCTGAAGCTCCAGCCATTGTGTCCACATTCTAGGCAGTAAAAAGGAGGGAAAGGGCTGGGTGCAGCAGCTCACGCCTGTAATCCCAACACTTTGGGAGGATGAGGCAGGAGGTCAGGAGTTCGAGATCAGCCTGGCCAACATGGTGAAACCCCATCTCTACAAAAAATACCAAACTAGCTGGGCGTAGTGGCATGCACCTGTAATCCCAGCTACTCAGGGGGCTGAGGCAGGAGAATCGCTGGAACCCAGGAGACATAGGTTGCAGTGAGCTGAGATCGTACCACTGAGCTCCAGACTGGTCGACAGAGTGAGACTCTGTCTCAAAACAAAAACAGAAACAAACAAACAAAACAAGTAAAAGGAGGAAGGTCCCACGCTGTCCCTGTAGGGGACACTTCCTAAAATTGTATATATGGCTTCATCTTACATCTCATTGGCCGCAATTTAGTCAATTGCTTCACCTAGCGGAAAGAGAGGCTGGGAGAAGGAAGTCTCATCCTAAGTGACCATGCACGCAGGTAAAACTTTGGGTTCTGCTGCTCTAGAAGAGCCTCGATATTGGAGGACAACTAGGCAGCCTCTGCTACAAGGGTGTATCTGAGAATCAACCCAGGGCTTCTAATTTCACCATCTGAAGTTATGTTTTTGTTTAAGTGTTGTCTTTATCTTCCTCTTTTAGAAGTCCCACCAAAAGCAAGCCTTCTTGGAAGACTTCTCCTTCTCCTTTGCTGCTATTTGCTATTGAATATAGAACTTTAAAAATTAAATTAAATACCTACTGTAAGAGAAGCTTGTTCAGAGTCTGGCACATGGAAGGCACTCAGAATGTGGTTGCTGCTACGTATTTAACACTGTCCTTCCTAGCGAGGCCCAGCTGGCCCCTGGAAAGTTTTACCTCTTAGACTCTCAATCCCACTGCCACCCCCTGCCTGCGTGCACAGACTTGTACACAAATCCTGGTCGTTTCATTGGACTTTAAGAATAATCAGTGCTGGCCGGGCACAGTGGCTCACTCCTATAATCTCAGCACTCTGGAAGGCTGAGGTGGGTGGATCACTTGAGGTCAGGAGTTCGAGACCAGCCTGGGCAACATGGTGAAACCCTGTCTCCACCAAAAAACAAACAAAAAAAATTAGCCAAGTGTGGTAGCACATGCCTGTAGTCCCTAACTACTTAGGAGGCTGAGGCAAAAGAATAGCTTGAACCCGGGAGGCAGAGGTTGCAGTGAGCCAAATTTGAGCCACTGTACTCCAGCCTGGTTAACAGAGCAGGACTCTGTCTCCAAAAAAAAAAAAAAAGGAAGAAAAGAAAAGAAAAAAGAAAAAAAAATCAGTGCTGTTTGATTGGGTCTGGAGAATGCAAGCCACAGCTCAGGAAAGCAACTACATTGGGAGAGAAGTCATCTCCTCGTTTCTTGTACAAGCCTGGAAGTCGGCCTTGAGAACAAAGCTGGGCTCAGGCTGCTGTGATGGGATGTCGATCCTAGTGTTTGTCATTTGAGCTTTTCCTTTGTAGGTGCAGCCTTCCTGGGTTCCAGGGACTTGGTGCCCTTACTTACGGACCATTGCGTGCCGCCCCCGCCTTGTTGCCAGTGTTCAGGTTTGCGGTTGCCCCTGTGTTGCCTAACTGGGTCAGGCTGGATGGAGCCGGGAGGGCTGTTTGAGTTGGCCGCTTTTCCCTGTCGAGTGTCACACACGGATGCAGCCTCCGAAATCCAATTTAACGTAAATCTTGCCGTTTGGACCAAGGCAAGTGGGCCTTATTCAAATCCGAACAGTGTTTTGTTGAGCTGGGAAACAGACAACAGCTGAGGCTGTGTTGTTCAGTTGCAACTGCCCTAATTACAGATAAACACTAATTTCACAGGATTTTTTAGAGTGAAGCAAATCTTTTGAAAGAAGTGTCCTCATTTAAAAACTACAGCTCGAGAGGGCTATAAGGGTTCATTTTATTTACTGATAATGTGGACTGCGTCAATTCCTGAATCTCATTTGTTCGACCTCCCAGGGCTATTGTGAGAAGCAAAATGAATTTCAAATGAGGTAACGTTTGCGGAGGTCCCTAATGAAGAGCAAAGCAATCCAACAGCTACAGTAATATTGTGCCTTCAACGCCCTGCACCTTGCAGCTGCGTCCCATTGACAATGACCTCCGAGCTGTGAGCTCCGGGGCCTCTCCCCTCACTCCACGGGCCACTCCCCATGGGTACCTCACCTCCATCTTCCTCTTTCCTTGAATTTGGCTTCTCAATATTTCCTCCGTGGCTCAAATGTCACCTTGTCGAGGAAAAGGTGTCCAATCAGTACTTGCCGTGGTGCCCTGCCCTGTGTCCTTCTGAGTTCTTAGTCCCATGAGATAATCTGATGCATTGGTTGGCTTGTTTTTCTCTCTCTTCTCCATAGGAGCACCAGCTCCATGAGGGCAGAGACCTTGTCTGCCTTGTTCACACCTGCCTCTCCTGTGTCCAGAACAGTGTCTTGTACCTAGTAGAGATGGAGATATGTTGATTGGGAGTTTGGCTTGGGGAGCAAAGGAGAAAGTGAACTGTTAAGAAATTAGGGCGTTTAGCATTATCTAAGAACCTGAAGCAGTACCTGGAGTCCCTGGGGTCCCTGAGTACCTGGAGCAGGTGTGTGGAGTGGTACCCAGAGTCCCTGGAATCTCTAAGTACCTGGAGCAGGTGCGTGGAGAGGTACCTGGAGTCCCAGAATCCCTAAGTACCTGGAGTAGGTGTGTGGAGCAGTACCCAGACTCCCTGGAATTCCTAACTACCTGGAACAGGTGTGTGGAGTGGTACCTGGAGCAGGTGTGTGGCATGGTACCTGGAGTCCCTGGAATCCCTAAGGACCTGGAGCAGGTGTGTGGCGTGGTACCAGGAGTCCCTGGAATCTCTAAGCACCTGGGGCAGGTGTGTGGAGTGGTACCTGGGGCAGGTGTGTGGAGTGGTACCTGGAGCAGGTGTGTGGCATGGTACCTGGAGTCTCTGGAATCTCTGTGTACCTGGAGCAGGTGTGTGGAGTGGTACCTGGAGTCCCAGGATCCCTAAGTACCTGGAGCAGGTGTTATGTGAGAGATTTTGATACCCAAGAAGCTTACAGATTAATATAGTAATTTGCAGTATTCAAATAAGTGCCACTAATGTGTGAGGTGGCAGGTGTTAGGAGCAGAAGGTTGTAAATATAGTCGGAGCTGCAGGAGACACACAGTTGTGGACACTGGAGCTATTCTCCTTAGAGAAGGGCATGGAGTTGCACCTCGGTCAGCAGTCTCCTCTGTCACCTCTGGCATTTTGCACCTGCCCTTCCACGGCTGCTACCTGTCGCTGTTGGCTCTGGGCCTTCCCTTTGAGCAGCCATTTCACAGTGGAGGCCCTGGTGCTGCCTCCACTCGGTCACACACTGCATGGCCACAGCTGGTCAGGGTCCAGGCTGGACACAGCACCAGGTGCTCTGCGAGGTCCGTCCTGCAAGACCAGAGCCTGCAAGACCATCAATGGGCCAGAGGAGGCCATGCAGAGCTGGCACTGGTACTGTGCTTTCATTTTAGTTTAAGATACTCTTTGACTTTTGTGTGTGTGTGTGTGATGGAGTTTCACTCTTGTTGCCCAGGCTGGAGTGCAATGACACAATCTCAGCTCACCACAATCTCTGCCTTCCGGGTTCAAGTGATTCTCCTGCCTTAGCCTCCCAAGTAGCTGGGATTACAGGCATGCACCACCATGCCCAGCTAATTTTGTATTTTTAATAGAGATGGGGTTTCTCTATGTTGGTCAGGCTGGTCTCGAACTCCCGACCTCAGGTTATCTGCCCAGCTCAGCCTCCCAAAGTGCTGGGATTACAGGTGTGAGCCACTGCGCCCAGCTACTCGACATTTTTTAAAAGAATGTTCTCTATCTCATTCTCATCTATATATCCCTTATGAGAGAAGCCAGGAAACCAGTTCTGAGGATGTCAGTCTGGCTAGTAAAACCCTGAGGATTCCGTCTTCAAGGGTACCTTGACTGTTGTGTTCAAAGAAAGCTTTGAACAACAAATGTAAAAACTCTGCCAAGCCAAGTCCACTGAGTAGCTCATTAAAATGTATTTAGGTTGAGGCTTATTTTTTAAGCTTACAGAAAAAAAAAAAAAAAATTGGATTTAGATACTGAGGAAGGCTTCTTGCACAGAGAGGGACGTCCGTTGTCTCAGTTCTATGATCTCGATGCTCAGACAGGCCGCTCACCCCAGCAGGGCAGCGTTGTTCTCATGTCCCAGGGGGCCGCTGCAGAAGGATTATCGACTCTCTCCCTCCTGTCATCACCTCAGGCCTTCCCCGCCAGCACCTCCATTCCTGAGGCTCATGTGGGAGAGACAGTGTGGAGAGAAACAGAGAAGAGAACAGGACTTCTTAAACAGCACCAGCAAGAATAGTCTTACAATGAAGTGTGCACCACGGGAGCGCTGCACTGGCTGGCATGGAGAAGCGCCATACCAGCTGGCGTGGAGGAGCGCCGTACCAGCTGGCACGGAGAAGCGTGGCGATTTCAAGCTGACCCCTGGCTGCAGCAGCCTGGGTCCAGGCGGCGTTCGCCCCTTTGGCGACAGCGGCAGAGCTCCCTTGTGGGCCCCCAAGGACGCCTGGATGGGCACCCACCCTAAATATTTAGAAACGATGGAATTAGGCCAGGTGGGGTGGCTCATGCCTGTAATCCCAGCACTTTGGGAGGCCGAGGCAGGTGGATCACGAGGTCAGGAGTTCGAAACCAGCCTGACCAACATGGTAAAACCTCGTCCCTACTAAAAATACAAAAATTAGCTGGGCGTGGTGGCAGGTGCCTGTAATCCCAGCTACTCAGGCGGCTGAGGCAGGAGACTCGCTTGAACCCAGGATGCAGATGTTGCAGTGAGCCAAGATCACACCACTGCACTCCAGCCTGGGGGACAAGAGCGAGACTCTGTCTCAAAAAAAAAAAAAAAAAAAAAGAGAGAGAGAGAAATGATGGAATTAGACATAGAAGATGCCAACCATGTTTATATAGCATTCTTGATTTACCTGGACCTCATAGAAAGCAAAACTGACATGAAGTAAACTGTGTCAGATTACCAGAACTCCAGCTCATCTGCCTTGTTGGTATGAGAAGAGGAAGGGTTACAGACTGTGGCGCCCACCCCTATCACTGCTTCCCTCAGCCATAACAGGATAAGGGAGATCTTGAAGGTATCTTGAAAATTGCAAGGTGATCCAGATTTGTAAAAGATGTCTTTTACTTTGGCCATAGTGGAGTCTGATTCTACAATAGTCTTTTATAAACTTACTGATGGACTTATGCTGCCAGACCCTCAGAATATTTCTCTTAGAAGATGACATCTATGTTTCCTGATGCTTGTTTTATTCATACAAGATTGGATTTGAGACTCATCAGACTGCTTCATCTTTTATCTCAGAGATAGTCAGGGTTGACTTAGTGAGGGCTGACTTCCCTATTCCATAAGGTTTTCATTCTGAAGAATAAAACTTCCCCAGGGCTGGGGGCGATGGCTTACGCCTGTAATCCAAGCACTTTGGGAGGCTGAGGCAGGCGGATCACCAGGTCAGGAGTTCGAGACCAGCCTGACCAACACGGTAAAACCCCGTCTCTATTAAAAATACCAAAAAATTAGCTGGGCGTGGTGGCGCACACCTGTAATCCCAGCTACTCAGGAGGCTGAGGCAGGAGAATCGCTTGAACCCGAGAGGTGGAGGGTGCAGTGAGCCAAGATCATACCACTGCACTCCAGCCTGGGTGACAGAGTGAGATGCCAGAAAAAAACCAAAAAAAAAACAAGAAAACCTCCCCAGGTAGAAGATTTTTTCTTTCTTAAAAAATATAGGGTGGTTTCTTTAAAAACTTTCTTATCTAGAGACAGTTTAATTACAGTTGTACACAGGTTTACGCCTAGGATGTGTTCAGACAGGTGGAACCTGTGTGCTGCTTTTGTCATCCCACACTCATAGTTGCTTCTGTTTATTGCTCCCACTGCTAGCTCATTGTTGAAACTGCTATCTCTTTCTCTTACTCAACTCTCCCAGTGCCTTTTGGCCACTGCAGCTATCTTGGAATGGCATTTTATACATACCTTGTCATCTACTTCTGTCTGCTTTTTCCTCTCCAGTAGAAAGTAAAAGATTGCTTTCAATTGGTCTTGCTGTTGCAATGACTGTTATTTCTCTTTTTTGGTTAACTTTAAATCAAAATTCAAAATATGTTCATCCAGAGTATAAACTTACATGTCTTGAGTAGCAGGAACAGGAGACATGCTACCCACAAGAGTTCTGGACCTTCCTTTTCATTCTTATCACCCCCATCCTTATTATATCATAGCTTGAATATCACAAGAGAGAGAGTGTGGGATAGTATCAGTTTTTAAAATGTCTTCATTAATTAGACCCAGTTATTCCACTTTTGTTAATGTCTCTCAAATTGTACAAAGTATGAAAAATTATATGCACAAAGATGTTGTGAGTGACATTACCTTTAGTAGCCCAAATTATAAACCACTTAAAAGTTTGGGGTAAAGATTGGCAAACTTTTTTATGTAAAGGGCCAGAAAGTAAACATTTTAGATGTTTTCTTTTTTCTTTTTGGAGACAGAGTCTCGCTCTGTTGCCCAGGCAACAGAGTGCAGTGGCGCAACCTTGGTTCACTGCAACCTCCACCTCCTGGGTTCAAGCGATACTCCTGCCTCAGCCTCCCTAGTAGCTGGGACTACAGGTGCCTGCCACCACACCAGGCTAATTTGTATTTGTAGAGACAGGGTTTCACCATATTGGCCAGGCTGGTCTCAAACTTCTGACCTTGAGATCCACCTGCCTCAGCCTCTCAAAGTGCTGGGATTACAGGCATGAGCCACCTCGCCCAGCTATTTTAGGTTTGGAAACCTACTGTCGCTGTCATAACTTGTCAACACTGCTGTGTGAAGCATAAAAGTAGCCATACACAATACGTAAACAACACGGGCACAACTTTGTTCCAGTAAAACTTCATTTACAAATGTGGTGCCATAGTTTGCCATCCCTGGGTCTAGGAAATAGTTGATAAACAGATATATACAAATGATACATAATGTACTTATTAAAAATTAGGGCCGGCACGGTGGCTCACGCCTGTAATCCCAGCACTTTGGGAGGCCGAGGTGGGCGGATCACAAGGTCAAGAGATTGAGACCATCTGGCCAACATGGAGAAACCCCGTCTCTACTAAAAATACAAAAATTAGCCGAGCGTGGTGGCGGGCACCTGCAGTCCCAGCTACTCGGGAGACTGAGGCAGGAGAATCACTTGAACCTGGGAGGCGGAGGTTGCAGTGAGCAGAGATCACGTCACTGCACTCCAGCCTGGTGACAGAACAAGACTCTGTCTCAGAAAAAAAAAAAATAATAAAATTAGTAATGAATATTATTAAAAACATGAACGTATACATTAAGTAAAAATTGCAAGATGCAAAAGTGTATGAGTGGGTGTAATCATGGCTGAAATAATACATCAAACATTTGATAACAAGATGACAAAGTAAATCAAATTACTAACTGTGATTATAGTGGGATGGTAGGCAGTAAATGGATGACTTTGCCTTTTCTCAATGTTTGTTTTTATTTGTATTACTTTTATAATAAAAATGTTTTAAAATTAAAAAGAAAGAATGAAGTAAGGGTGTCTAAGGTGTGGGAGCACTCTGCTCCAAAAAGGGGAGTTTTGCTGACCTGCCATTTTGCCCCGACTTTCTTCCTTCACCCTTCATCACCCTCTGGAGGCCTGGGATGCTCCAGCAGTCACACCTATCCCCTCTCCATGGGTCTGTCTCTCAGTAAGAGGAGAAGTGGTGTCAGGATTCACAGCCCGGCTTTGGCGGCCTTTTATCCCTGGCAGCACCACCATTTACATAGCTGTGTGCATGGTTCAATCACGCTGTGCCTTTCTTCCGTCTTCTATAAATTATGAAGTTATCATTGAGGCTGGAAATGAACAATGAGGACTGAACAGTGAATTCATGTCTGGCTGTGGGAATGTGCCAGGCAGAAGGCATCACTCAGTACTGTTGGCTGTTGTGTGACTATCATCATTGCTGCCACCACCATCACCATCATGACCATCACTATCACCACTATCATCACCATCACCACCATCACCATCATCACCATCATCACCATCACCATCATGACCATCACCATCTCCACTATCACCACTGTCACCATCACCACCATCACCATCACCACCATCACCATCACCACCATCACCACCATCATCACCATCACCATCACCACCATCACCATCATCACCATCACCACCATCACCATCATCACTATCATCACCATCACCACCATCACCATCATCACCATCACCACCATCACCATCACCACCATCACCATCATCACCATCACCACCATCACCATCACCACCATCACCACCACCACCATCACCACCATCACCACCATCACCATCACCACCATCATCACCATCATCATCACCACCATCACCACCATCACCATCACCACCGTAATCACCATCACCATCATCACCATCACCAGCATCACCATCACTACCATCACCATCACTACCGTCACCACCATCAACATCATCACTATCACCATCCCCATCACCACCATCACCATCACTGTCATCACCATCACCACATCACCACCATCACCATCATCATTATCACCATCACCACTATCACCATCACCATCACCATTACCATCATCACCATCATTACCATGATCATCATCACCATTGCTAACACTTACTGAGCATTTACTGTTTTCCAGGCACAGTGCTAAACATCTTTCATGGATTAATTCAGTTAATCTTCATGGTGGTAGCCCTCTGGGGTAAATGTGGTTATTATCATCCCAAGTTTACTCACAAGGAAATGGAGGTTATATATGTCCCCAGGTCACACAGCTAATAAGTGATGCAGCTGAGACTTGAACCCAGTTTGTCTGGCTTCAGGATCTGTGGGCATTTGGTCGGACCTCACAATGAGAAGGACCTAGAGGATTAGGAAAAACACTCCTGGACCCGGTTTTCAGAGTGGTCTTTTTGTTGCCCTGTACTTGGTCCCGTACATCACAGTTTATGAGAAGTCTGTGCAGGGAGGCAGGGCCTGTGCCATTTCCTGTCCGCTTGTTGTGAACCAGAGGGAAGGACTTAGGTAAATGGAAGGGAGTGGACTTTTCAGTTGAGTCCCATTCTGTTGCAGCCGAATGTGCACAGCTTCTGTCTCCCTGTCAAAGGGCAGTTTGCTTAAGCCTCAGAAACAGCGTGGAAAAGCAGAACCCACAGCTGGGCCACAAAAGGTCAGCCATGGATATTCACCCCTTGGTAATCCTCCAGACTCAGACTGTGAAATCCAGTTTTCTCAATTTTTGTACAGCCAGAACACAGAATGACATATTGCACCCTTCACCGTTAAAAGATGCCGCGTGCACGAGCACACACATACACACACACACACACCCCTTTATGAAAAAGGCCACAATAACAACATTAAAGAGCCTTTTTAAAAAACCTTTTAAAATTTAAAAATTTTTTTTTAGAGACAGCCTCGCCCTGTCGCCCAGGCTGAAGTACAGTGGTGTGATCACAGCTCACTGCAGCCTCCAACTCCTAGGCTCAAGTGATCCTCCTGCCTCAGCCTCCCTAAAGAGCTTTTAAAAATAAAGACAGTTTAGGCATGATGGCTCATGCCTGTCCACTCAGAACTTTGGGAGGCCAGGGCAGGAAGATCATTTGAGAACAGTTCAAAACCAACCAGAGCAACATAGCAAGATCCTGTCTCTACAAAATTTTTAAAAAATTAAAACTTAGCCAGGCATAGTGGTGCATGCCTGTAGTCCTAGCTACTTGGGAGGCTGAGGCAGAGGATCACTTGAGCCCAGGAATTGGAGGCTGCGGCGAGCCATGATCATGCCACTGTACTCCAGCCTGGGTGACAGAGTTAGGCCCTGTCTTAAATAAATAAAGACAGTCTGGTCCGAGTGCAGTAGCATTTACAACTAATTGATCACAAGCAGTTACAGATCTCTTTGTTCCTTCTCCACTTCCACTGCTTCACTCGACTTGCCTAAAAATAAAAAAAATAAATAAATAAACAGCACTTATAATTCTGCCACTGAATAACTATTTTTGAATTTGAACATTTATTACTCTCTTATTTACTGTCCTCTTTAAAGCCTTGGAGAAACACAGCCATAGGGTCTTTTAGCCAGAAACCTAACCTAGCTTCTTCCTTTGACTAATGAAGAGACTGACATTCAAAGGGTTATGTGATAGGATTTTACATGGAGTAAGCAGAGGTGATGCCCCTAGCAGGGTTTCCCTGAGGAGCCTCTACCTGGTCCTGAAACTCACCAGACACGGTCCAGTCTCATGGAGAATTTTCACAGGCAAACCATTCACAAGGCAAACCATTCACAGGCAAACCATTCCTTATCCAGATGAAATTTTGGTCATTTATTAAAGACTGTTCTATTGAACAGAAATTAAACTTTGACCAGTGAATTAAGTTCATTAGGAAAATCACGAACAAGTTAATCACTAAAAATAGATGGAAATTTCCTTAACGTCTACTTTTTATCAAAAACCAATAGCAAATATAAAATGTAATAGTAAAGCATTCACCATATTCCCACTGAGTCCAGAACAAGACAAGAGCTATGAAGCTATCACTCATTTTTATTCAGGAAGTCCTACCAATCAAATAGAACAAAGAAAAGAAGTAAGTGTTATTAAGATTAAAAAGCAAGAGACAAGCCCATCAATTAATTGTTGGTGATGTGATTGACTGATCTAGAAAATTCAAAAGAATCAATTAAAAATGCATCAGAAAATCAGACTTCAGAAAAATTTTTAGAAATACTTACTGAAAATAGGCCGGGCATGGTGACTCACGCCTGTAATCCCAGTACTTCGGGAGGCCGAGGAGGGCGGATCATGAGGTCAGGAGATCGAGACCATCCTGGCCAACCCGGTGAAACCCCATCTCTACTAAAAAATACAAAAAAAAAAAAAAAAAAATTAGCCAGACGTGGTGGCGGGCGCCTGTAGTCCCAGCTACTCAGGAGGCTGAGGCAGGAGAATGGCGTGAACCCGGGAGGTGGAGCTTGCAGTGAGGTGAGATCGTGCCACTGCACTCCAGCCTGGGTGACAGAGCGAGACTCCGTCTCAAACAAAACAAAACAAAACAAAACAAAACAAAACAAAAAAAAAAAAGAAAAGAAAAGAAAAGAAAAGAAAAAAGAAATACTTACTGAAAATAACCAATTTTAAAAGGCTATAGAGCCAGTTGTGGTGACACGTGCCTGTAATCCCAGCTACTTGAGAGGCTAGGGTGGGAGGGTAACTGGAGCTCAGGAGTTCGAGGCTACCATGAACTATGATTGCACCACTGCTCTCCAGCCTGGGTCACAGAGTGAGACTCCAACTCCTAAAAAAAAAAAAAAAAAGTGTACAGAGAAAAAGTGGTAAAGTAATGAAGTGTCCCTCATAGACACCTGGACACTCTCTGGTTCTTATTGGCTAATGTGTCTGTCTTGAGTGCTGAGCTGCTCGCCTTTCTCAGCCTGGCAGGACCCGCAGAAGCACAGGAAGCATCTGCTGAAGAATGAGCAAGTGAGTGACACCCGGCTTTGGCACCTGTGCTTTCTGGCGTCTGGATGTCTGTTGTGTTGTCCCTCAGCAGCTTCCCAGCCTCTCTCCCTTCCTCCTGCACCACCTCCCTCCAAATAAGGAACGCTGCCAGAGCCTCCTCATCCCTTGGAAAGTGGACAGAGAAGCAATGCTGAGCCCAGCTGGACCCACTCAGGACCACAATAACCGCAGAGGGGTGCTGGCGCTGTCCTTCCCACCGAGGCAAATCTAAATGACCTGAGGTGAAGTTCGTGTTGTCAAAAGGAAGCACAAGGCTATCAGCAACCACCCCAGGGACACCCTCAGCCCCAGATGGCCTCTTCCACTGTGGGGGAGCAACACAGAGGAACGTGCCTCAGGACCTGTGCTCAGAAGCCGACCTCTGTGTGACAGTGAAGAACAGGAGGGAATGAGACGGGTCTTCTGTTACCTGTTCCTGCTGCCCTTAAGATTCCCTTTCGGGAAACCCTGTACAGAATTAGGGAAAACCCACCTTGGGGAGGAATGATTTCTAAGACACCTGCTGCAACCATTATTGCTGGCAACAAACCACCACAAAACTGAACTGTGTCAAATGACGCTTTTATGATGTTCATGGGCTCTGTGGGTCTGGCAGGGAGACAGCACAAGGGATTGGTCTGTCAGCCCCACCATGGCTGGGGCCCCAGCTGGGGAGCCTCGGCAGCCAGGGGTGACTTGCTGTGGCCTGGACTCACACATGTGGCGCCTGGGACCTCAGCTGGGTGGTTGGCTGGAACCCACAACTGGGGCCTTTCTGCATGGTTTCCTGTGACAGTTAGTCTGGGCCTCCTCACAGGATGGCTGCCGGGTTCCAAGAAAGCCCGATGGAAGAAGCTGTATCACTTTTTTTTTTTTTTGATTGTGGTTGAAAAAACACATAGCGATTGGGTGCGGTGGCCCATGCTTGTAATCCCAGCACTTTGGGAGGCCAAGAGGGGCAAATCACCTGAGGTCAGGAGTTCAAGACCATCCTGGCCAACAGGGGGAAACCCCGTCTCTACTAAAAATACAAAAATTAGCCTGGCGTGGTGGCGGGCGCCTGTAGTCCCAGCTACTCAGGAGGCTGAGGCAGGAGAATCGTTTGAACTCGGGAGGCAGAGGTTGCAGTGAGCCGAGATCACACCACTGCACTCCAGCCTGGGTGACAAAGAGTGAGGCTCTGTCTCAAAACAAACAAACACACACACACACACACACACACACACACTACATAGCATAAATTTCTCCTATTCCATAGATTGCCACTGGGCATATATGCATTCATCAGTGGCTGCAGCTGAACTGGGATAGGTGAGATGGATGACCCCAAGCATAGCATCCCTACCTATCAGGATGGTCATTCTCATCACGGGCCACTGTCATCCCGAGGAGGTGGAGGTGAGAGCCTGGCTGCATCTATAGGACAAGCCTTCCTGTCTGCCTGCTGCTCCGTGCCTCCCTGCAGGGGACATTCTGCGGGGCATTATGTCAGACACGAAGATCCACACGTGTGTGCCCACTCCATAGATCCAGCTCCATGCCTCTTCCCCAGAGTTCCTTGTCTGTGGCCTTCCAGGGTTACTCCCTCAGTTGGGTTCATAAAGAAGTTCGGCAGGAAAAATACTAGACGGCCAGTCACTCCCTCAAGTAGGTTTACCAGATAAAACCTGGGACGGCCGGGCGTGGTGGCTCAAGCCTGTAATCCCAGCACTTTGGGAGGCCGAGACGGGCGGATCATGAGGTCAGGAGATTGAGACCATCCTGGCTAACACGGTGAAACCCCGTCTCCACTAAAAAATACAAAAAACTAGCCGGGCGAGGTGGCAGGCGCCTGTAGTCCCAGCTACTCGGGAGGCTGAGGCAGGAGAATTGGTGTAAACCCGGGAGGCGGAGCTTGCAGTGAGCTGAGATCCGGCCACTGCACTCCAGCCCGGCAACAGAGCGAGACTCCGTCTCAAAAAAAAAAAAAAAACCTGGGACACTGGTAAAATATGAATTTCAGATAAGCAATAATTTTTTTTTAAGTATAAGTGTGTCTCATACCACTATTTGGGACATATTTATACTAAAAAAAATCATTTGTTTATTGAAAAATTTAACTGAGTGTCCTATAATTTTATTTGCTAAATCTGGGGCCCCCACACTCAAAGCTCCTATCAGCCAGGCAAGCCAGAAGCCACTGCTCCGGAATCCATGGCCATCCACATCTCAGGACACGCCCTCCACAGTGAGATGATAGCCAGGCTTTGTGCTCCCAGCTGTACCCACCAGAAGGACTTCCCTTGACCACTGTCCTTCCAGGCCACTGCTGAATGGAGCAGTAGTGAGTAGCAGCCCATTTTCAGCCAGCACCAACAGAGTACACAGCTGTGAACTAGCCCGGGGAGGTTTTCTTTGTCAGTTGACTATAAAGAGCTCCCCGTCCCTACCATGAGGCCATAGATGTGTGTGAGGGGAGAGGTATTGGTGCAACAGAGCTGGATGACATCAAATTCTAGGTCACCTATTTATGAATTTACTGAAGCTCTCTGAGTTGCTTAGACATTGGTCTGTCTGCCCACCATGAGGCAGTCCCCAACCCAAATGTGCAATTTCCCAAATGTTTGATTAACTGTTCTACCCTCACCTGAACTTAATACCCAGCTCATGAAGGTCATCTTTGGCCACAGAGTCACTTAATGCGCCATGGCCAGGTGCTTAGTCTCTACCAGGGCCCAGTGAAACATCAGAAGTAGTGATCTGCTAGACATGCTGGTCCTCCTGTCTTGGGGCTCTGTCGCAACTCTCCTATCTGCACTTTCCAGATACCCACACAGCATCCTTGTCTGCCACACTCTCTCTAAAACTCTCAGATCAGGGTTCTATGACCTGAGTGGTAACACTTGCTTCCATCGCAGTCTAGTTTTGCTGTAGGCTGTGTTCTTGCTCTGGGCTCCACTTGAAACTCGTAGGTTTTCTGTTAACCCCTAAATGAATTACCACAGTATTCCCAAGTGCACGGGAATAGATGCTGCCTCCAAAAGTTAGCGTCCTGCCAAGCTTCTTTCTGAGTGGTCAGGGCTACAAAGGGAAACCAGTTCTCCCTTGCCCATAATAAATCTCTCTCTGTGTCTCTCTGTCTCTCTCTTCCTCCCACCCTTGGTTTGACAGCTAGACCTCATTTTCACACTTCAAAACTTAGAGTTTTATCTGGTAACCATTCTTGGAGAATGATTTGGGAATTCCAATGACTTGTTTTTTAATTCCAGAAAATAAAACCCAACTCTGTCCTTGGGTGTAATTCCTAATCTTCCCTTTCTCATGTGTGGTCATGTGTTTGGACTGTAAATTCATCTGGTGGGAACCGTACTTACATTTCTGTTTTATATGATGATGAGGGTGTGACGAGATACCCACCGAGGTCCTTCTCAAGTCTTCAGGGACCTGCTGAGCCTATGATGGGTGACTTGGGTTTTGCTGCTTGCCAACAGGGGCTTCATAATGGTGCCCATCCAGGAAAGTAAACACACATGTAATGAGGAGAGGGCCATACACATGTAAGGAGGAGGGCTATATCCCCTCCCTGTGCCTTCCTGAGGTAAATACTGCTTTGGCTACCAGTTGTTGTTTAGACTTTGATGAAGCAACGGTAGAGAAAAGAGTATGAAGGCAAAGATTGGTCTGTTCAATACTCATTCAAAATGTCAGTCATCAGACTGGGTAGCCAGAAGGCAAGATTGTCAAGGGCTGGTGCCTTCCTTCTATGCAGGCGCCTTCCCCACCCACCAGCAGCGTGGAGCCTGCTCCTTGGTTTGCCACCCTTGGTGTTCTCACCCAGCAACAGCGCTGATAGAGAGCATGTTTGTATGCATGGCCGTATGTGTGGGTACATTTAACTTTTAAGATCTAATACAGTTTCCTTTGGCAAGAAGGAAGAAACAATAGGATATCAATAAATATTAATGAAGTGATTATTTATTAATAATAAATAATTCCCCCTTTAAAAAATTCCAGGGATGTCCTGAGATTCCAGGACAGCTCAACAAATATGAATCCTAGAGGAAGTAAAAATGCTTCATTTCAATAAAAATAGTCCCCAAAAGCTACCTGCCATCTCTATGATTCTTGAAATTCTGCCAAATCCTAACCTATTATTGCCCCTTTAAAGGAATTTGCTAGTTTTTTTTTCCTTTGGCTTAGTTTTTAATGCATTGTTTTATTGATAATCACGTTATAAATATTAGCTTACATGGGAAGTCATTCACAGCAAATTGTTAGGAGAAAAAAAGCAGATCATAAAACAAAATGAACTCAAGTTTATCTTCAAAACACACATATACATTTAAAATGTAGGAGGAGATAGGCTAGGCACAGTGACTCATGCCTGTAATCTCAGCACTTTCGGAGGCTGAGGTGGGTGGATTGCTTGAGGCCAGGAGTTCCAGATCAGCCTGGCCAATATCGTGAAACCCCGTCTCCACTAAAAATACAAAAATTTGCCAGGTGTGATGGTGCATGCCTGTAATCCTAGCTACTTGGGAGGCTGAAGCAGGAGAATCACTTGAACCTGGGAGGCAGAGGTTGCAGTGAGCCAAGATTGCGCCACTGCCCTCCAGCCTGGGCAACGGAGTGAGACTCTGCCTCAAAAAAAAAAATTAAAAGTAAATAAATAAATATTAATGGCCAAAATTGAGTCCCATGGCCACCTCTAGACCAGTGACTGGCCAAGGAGAACGTGATGATCATGACTAGTTCCACCCAGTGACATTTCATCTCCCAGGGCTGCAATGGAAGCTGGGTAGGGCATGAGTAGAGAATGGATGATATTTGACTGCAAAGGTTTTTTGTTTGTTTGTTTATTTGTTTTTGCCAGAAATGTTCCCATTGCACTACGGATCACTTAAATCCCTGTCTTCCAGCTGCCCCTCCCCACTACAAGATCTCCAGCAGCAGCAGCTAGTTGTTATCAGCACCACGCACGGCTGATTCTTTGGAAATAATGGCTGAACACCGGCCATCAGGATGAAGGATGGATGGCCACGTTGTTGGCAGACTAAAGGTTCAGATGCAGCTTCAGACACATGGAGGGTTCTGGAAAGGGAGAGACCTTGTAAGCCGAGTGTCCAGAAAAGACATTCAGGAGGCAGGAAATAGGACCTTGAAGGATGCGCCCCTCTCTCTGGTTTTATTAGTCCTTCTCATAGATTTATTTATCCTTATGAAACAATTTCCTTCACTTATATGCATTCTCTCTGGATTTGATTAACTTTTTGGAGGTTTTGTCATGCGGGGCTGAACCAGTTTGGATCTAAACTTGAGCTTTTGGAGGATTTTGTTTTGTCATCCGTGTGGTTTTAACTCCTTAAATTGAGCTGTGCCAATCCTGGGATCTGTTCCCCCTGCATCCTGCCATCTGGTGTGATCGCTCTTTTCCTCAGACAATAATCCTGCAATTGTCTCCTTTCCGATCCCCCAACTAAGAGCTGTTTTAAGAACTGCTTTTCTTTCACATTTGCTCTTTCTTACGCCTCTTCTGCAGGAGGCTGAGCTGGCTGGGCTCCTTGACAGGACCCACATCATTGAGACCAGACTCAGTGGCATCTGCTTGTGGCTGAACGGATGGAGGGTGAACAGGTGTCTCAGCTGGGAAATTAATCCTTGGCTAACGCCAGTGAGCCTTGTCACTCATGCAGCATTTCATTTTACCCACAAGATTAAAAGCTTCCTGAGCCAAACACCGTTTCTTATACCCTTCGTATCCTCACAGCACCTAATAACATGACCTCACATGGAGCAGGGGTTCCATAAATATTTATTAGTATCCTGATCTTTCATCACTAAGGTAGTGTTAACACCGATGATGAGCTTGTGAGTCAGATTGCATATGACACCAAAATGAGAGCTGAAATGCAAAAAGTGCAGGAAAGAAAAAGATGCAACAACATGACTTCTGTTTACCCTAACGTATCTCTGATTTTCTTTTCTGCACTGCTGGCTAATTGGGAACCATGCACATGAACAATTCTCAAGATGTGTGAACAACAAACCTAAGAAGAGAGAACACAAAACAGCTTGAGGGAGTGAGCGGGAATCGCTCCCTTAACTCTGAGTGTCTCCTTTCCTGAGTGTTTCAGAAGCACCAGACCTGGCCTGATACTGCACATACGTACCCTCCCATCCCCCTGACAGCACTGAGATGGGAGGGGCATGACCCCCGTTTTATTGCTGAGATACTCAAGTATGAGGTGGTTGAATTACTCATCTAAGGTCACGGAGCTGGTTGTTGGCAGATGTGAGCCTGTTCTCTGATCTGTCCCTTAGGGGACACAATTCAGGCCAGCGGTCTCTGCAGCCCCAGATGGAATGATGAGAAGCTGCCCTGTGGCTGACTATCATGCCTGGCTTGTGGTCTCCTCTCAGTTGCCCAGGGTAACTGCATATTTAGTCCATCTCCATTGATTCACACTACAAGAAAAGCCAACTTCCACCTTCCACCTAGGAAACTAGTGTCTTAGTCCATTCCAGCTGCTATAACAAAATACCATACACTGGGTGGCTTATAAACAGCAGAAATTTATTGCTCACTGTTCTAGATGCTGGGAAGCCCAAGCTCAAGGTACCAACACATTTTGTGGTGTCTGGTGGGGGCCTGCCTCCCGATTCACATGTGAAGTCCCCTCACTCTGTTCTCACATGGCAGAAGGGGGAATGAACTCCCTTGGGTCTCTTTGATAAGGGCACGAATCCCATTCATGGGGGCTCCACCCTTGTGACCTAATCACCTCCTAAAGGCCTCACCTCCTAATACCATCACATTGGGGATTAGGATTTCAACATATGAACTTTTGGGGGACCCAAACTTTCAAACCATGGCAACTAGCTTGACTCTAACATTCAGGCCTGGGGCCAACTTGGAGCACTTGCCCCACAGCTGGCCTTTCTCTCACCTGGCTTCTGGGGTGACATCTAGTTAGAGGCTTGGTGGTCACTATAGGGTCATAAGCTTGTCTGCCCAGAAGTTTTTAATAAATACCCCTGAATTTTCCTTGCAGGAAGCTCCTCTGTTTCCTAGCCTGGGGATGGCTCTTTCCATACTTTTTCTCTCCCTGCAGTTGCAGCAATCTCTGGCAAGGCCATTACATAAGCAGTGTCCCTTGCCAGCTGTCACCAAGGCCACCGGAAAAATCAAGACATATGTAAGCCAGCAATGGCTCACCAGAGGCCGGACAGCCCCGCATGCTCATTACTGCCTGCTTGGAGCTGGGTTTAAGCCCTCTCATGACTGCCAGCCCTGGATTTTTCCAAAACATGAAAAACCACAATGATATGCATTTGCTGCAGATTTTTTTTTCTTTCTTTTTTTCTTTTTTTTTTTTTTTTGAGATGGAGTCTCATTCTGTCCACCAGGCTGGAGTGAAGTGGCATGTTCTCGACTCACTGCAACCTCCGCCTCCCAGGTTCAAGCAATTCTCCTATCTCAGCCTCCCAAGTAGCTGGGATTACAGGCGCACGGCCCCACACCCAGCTAATTTTTGTATTTTTAGTAGAGACAGGGTTTCGCCATGTTGGCCAGGCTGGTCTTGAACTCCTGACCCCAAGTGATCCGCCCGCCTCGGCCTCCCAAAGTGTTGAGATTACAGGCGTGAGCCATTGTGCCCGGCCAACTGCAGATTTAAAACCAATTAAGACACTGAGGAGGTAGAACACACAGGCTAGAAACATTACCCTGAAAGCCATCTGTCCTTTTTGGTTCCTGATTTCTTCCTGAGGTCAAGGTCCGTACTTGTTCCTGTTTCCACATCCCACCTTGTTAAGAGTTCCTTTGTGTGTTTTTTGTGTGTTGCTGTAAAGGAACACCTGAGGCTGGGTCATTTACAGGAAAGAGGTTTATTTGGCTTATCGTTCTGCAGGCTGTACAGGAAGTATGGCATCAGCATCTGCTTCTGGTGAGGCCTCAAGAAGCTTCCACTCTGGCCAGGCACAGTGGCTCACGCCTGTAATCCCAGCACTTTGGGAGGGCGAAGCAGGCAGATCACTTGAGGTCAGGGGTTCAAGACCAGCCTAGCCAACATAGTGAAATCCCGCCTCTACTAAAAATACAAAAATTAGCTGAGCGTGGTGGCACACACCTATAGTCTCAACTACTTGGGAGGCTGAGGCACAAGAATTACTTGAACCCAGGAGATGGAGTTTGCAGTAAGACAAGATTGTGCCACTGCACTCCAGCCTGGGCAACAGGGCGAGACTCTGTCTCAAAAAAAAAAAAAAAAAAAAAAAAGAATGACGCTTTTGCTTGTGGCAGATGGTGAAGGGGGAGTGGGTGCACCACATGCGAGAGAGGGAGCAAGAGAGAGGAGAGAGTTCTCCGATTCTAACGGCCAGCTCCCATGTGAACTAATTGAGCAAGAACTCACTCATTGCTGTGAGGAGGGCACCAAGCCACTCATGAGGGATCCACCCCACGACCCAAACACTTCCCACTAGGCCCCATCTTCAACATGGAGGGTCACATTTCAACATGAGAGTTGGAGGGGAAAAATAAGCAAACGATACTCCCTTCTCCCACCACCAGCTGCATGACTGTGAGTGAGTCATTTGGCCTCCCTGGGCCTCTGTGTCCTCATCTGCAAAATGAATGAAACCATCAACAGGGTCCCCTTCCTTCTGAAGCTCAATTTGTTCTAGTGTGGGCTGGCCTGGAGCACCCCTTCCTCCTCTCTGTCTCTGATCCTGCAAGACCTGGGCATGAAGCCGGTGCCCACACCTGGTGTGTGGATGGCCAGGGGTATTTCCCTGCAGCTCTTAGGTGAGGGACCACAAGTCAGAAGTGAGTATGTGACCCCTAGATTCATTCTACTAGGTGTTAGGTGGCCACAGGGGTTTCCATGCCAGGTCCCCAAATTCTAACTGGTTTCTTTACAGAGCCCTTTGTCTACATCATCTCACTTGCAGCCTCCCCATGAAAGCAGCAAAATCCCCAGTAAGGATTCCTGATCTGCAGATGAGGAAGCTGGTTGGGTAGGAGGGAGAAGTGACTGAGGACAGCAGTGTCATAGATTACGACCGCTGCATCCTCCACCTGACCCACTTAAAGAAAGGAAAGGAGGGATTGGGGACGGTTCCCTCTGCATCGCCCGCACACCGATGCCACGGCTCACCCTTCCAGGCCAGCACCTCCATGAGCCAACACCACTGGGAGGTACAGAGCTACCATCCAACCCTCCTGGCTGGCTGCACTCTCCCTTCAGCCCTCCAGCCTCCAGCGTGCTCCGTCCACACAGAGAGAGCCAGCAGGAAGGAGGGCAGTCAGGTCCCTGTAGCTGACAAGATGAGTGAGCTGTATCTAAGAACTTGGCGGCTCAGGGTTCAGAAAGAGCTGAGGTGTGAGCCTTCAAGAGAAAGGCTCAACGTGAGTCAGTTTCCCCCTCCCCGGCAGGTAGGGTAATAGATATTTCAGAGTTTCATAAGAAGGAGGCAAATCTACACAAAATGCCCAGCACAAGGTTGGTCAATAAACAACCGTAATTCTCTCTGTGCTCCCTGTGAGTATCAGGCTGGGACCTCGCAAGCCACACCACACTCTGAGGCAGCAAAGATCCCAGCCTCTTTGGCATTCCAGCTGCATAATCTTGTTGTTGTTGTTGTTTCAGTCAGGGTGTCGCTCTGTTGCCCAGGCTGGAATGAAGAAGTGGTGCCATCATAGCTCACTGCAGCCTCCAACTCCTGGGCTCAAGCAATCCTCCTGCCTTGGTCCCTCAAGCAGCTGGGGACTACAAGAAACACCATGCCTGGCTAATTTTTTTTTTTTTTCTGAGACGGAGTCTCACTCTGTCACCCAGGGTGGAGTGCAGTGGCACAATCTCAGCTCATTGCAGCCTCTGCCACCTGGGTTCAAGCGACTCTCCTGCCTGGCTAATTTTTTAATTACAATTTTGAAACTGGAGTTAAGAGTCAAAAGATGTACAATCAATCTAGTAAAGTGAAACCCAAAACAACTTCTAGAAAAAGGGAAGAGTCGGGCCAGGCGCAGTGACTCATACCTGTAATCCCACCACTTTAGGAGGTTGAGGTGGGTGGATCACCTGAGGTCAGGAGTTCGAGACCAACTTGGCCAACATGGCAAAACCCCGTCTCTACTAAAAATACAAAAAAATTACCTGGGCATGGTGGTGGGTGCCTGTAATCCCAGCTACTTGGGAGCTGAGGCAGGAGAATCGCTTGAACCCAGGAGGTGGAGGTTGCAGTGAGCCGAGACTGCGCCATTGCACTCCAGCCTGGGCAACAAGAGTGAAACTCTGTCTCAAAAAAAAAAAAAAAAGAAAAAAAAACAAAGTAGGGGGGTAACAGTGAGAAAAACAAAAAGATGACCATGAGAAGAAGGGTATTTTTTTTTAAAAAGGATTAACAGAAGGGGTTAAGGTTGAGGCTTTTGGGGAGCAGATGGTAAACAGAAAAAGAACTTGGCTAACAAATAATTTGGATGAAAATTACTTAGTAAAGAGATTGGAAAGAATATGGCGTCAGAACAATAATGAACCATTTTTGATAAAAGCTAGTTCCTGGAATGGATTGCCTCTCATTTGTATTATATCAAAAGCTGTTTGGTAATTTAAGGGCAGCTGGTGAAGGTCTGGTGAAAGATCATAAACAGAAGCACTAAAAGAAGGGACTCAAGGAGAACATTCTCTGAGTCTGAAAAAAATACAGTTGGATTTGTATGCTGAAATGCCCCCAAAACAAATGATTCTGAGAAATGAAACCACGACCAGAAATGAGTTGAGAAAATGAACATAATGGAGTGTCTCAGAATAAGGGTTGAACGGCTGAAAAGAATAAAAAGGAGAGATTCAAGCGGAGCTCAGAGAGAGAAGAAAGACAATCTGCAGGGTAGACCCGAGCAAAGGGTTTTTGTCTGAGGTTTATGCAATGAATCGTGGCTTCAGTGAGCTGATTCCTGGTATACATTGCACTACATTTGGCCAGAACAATGATTGCTGGTTTTTTTTTTTAACTCACAAAAATCAAAGTATTGTGTAGCTTTTTCCACCTGCCTGAGGCTCCAGGTTATGAAAAGAAAAGGATGAATCATAAGTAAGAATATAGCTTTGATGAAAAAGCCCTCTATCATATGATGACATGATCGGTTTAACAAGACCCATGGTGTTTGTCTGACGGAGACAAGACTATTTTTGGACTTCACGTAGCAGAATTCTTGTATCACAAGAATATTCATAGATATTTGCGATATGGGTCCACTTTGAGCATCTGAAAGTTCAATTCTGGGTGCAGTCTGGTTTTTGTATGTGTTCTTGTAGTAGCAGTTTATTGCATAAGGAACAATTACTCCAGGGTTTTTTGAAAAAAAAATTAAGTAGCAGTAGTAGCTAACGCTTAGATGCTTACTATATGCCAGGCACTGTTTGAAGCTCTTGACATGCATTCACTCTTGTAACTGTTTCAGCAGCCCCTTTAGGTAGATACTGTATGATTCCATTTTGCAGATGAGGAGACCGAGGCTCAGGCAGATTAAATAACTTTCCCAGCGTCATAGAGCCAGACAGGAGTAGAGCCAAACCCCCTTGCACCCACCCCTCTATTTGGCAATTGCTCATATTTATCCTATTTGCTTCAAGTTATCTTATATACAAGAGATAAAACACCACGTAGAAAGTTGCTGTGCCTGTTATATTCCCAGTCCCTGCTTCATCCCCTATCCCATCCACATGGGGTGTACCCTCCAGTTCCTTTTTCAAATATATTTACATAGATGTCGTATTTATAGACAATAGAGAATGTTAGTTTTCATGTTTCGACATTTGCATAAGTGCTAATATACTCTACGTCCATTGTACAACTCGCTTTTTCCTCCATTTCCACCATTATGATGTGAGTGTCGTCTACATTGATATGAATCCTTTTCTCTGCACCATCCAGGTCTGCAGTTGCTGGCCACATTTGGCTGCTGAGCAGTGATATATGACTAGTTGGAATTGAGATGTACCATACGTGTAAAACACACACCCGGTTTCAAAGACAGTAGGGAAAACAGTAAAATGTCCTATTAATAATTTTAATATTGATTACTTCTTGAAATTATAATATTTTGGATGTATTGGGTTAAATAAAATATATTATTAAAATTAGCTTCACCTATGTTTTCTTTTTTTTTTTGAGACGGAGCCTTGCTCTATCGCCCAGGCTGGAATGCAGTGGCATGATCTCAGCTCACTGCAACCTCTGCCTCCCAGGTTCAAGCAATTCTCCTGCCTCAGCCTCCCAAGTAACTGGGACTGCAGGTGTGTGCCACCAAGCCCAACTAATTTTTGTATTTTTAGTAGAGACGGGGTTTTACTATGTTGCCCAGGCTAACCTCAAGTGATTCACCAGCCTTGGCATCCCAAAGTGCTGAGATTACAGACATAAGCCACCACACCTGACCTGTTTTCTTATTTTTCAATATGGCTGCTAGAAAACTGAACACAGCCTCTGTGGCTTGCGTGTTTGGCTTACATTTTTATCAAAGCGCAGCGATGTGGATCATTCCTCTTAGCTGCAGTCTGTCTGGGTTTTGTTAGTTGGCGAAGTAAGAAGCCCTAAAACTGAATAGCAAGAAGAATTACTATTTACTGTGCACAGATACTTACTCTAAGTGCTTTACAAGTAATGACCCATTCAATCTTGTGAGATGGCATGGCTGCATGAAGTGAGGTTAAGCAATTGTCCAGTCATGAAGCTCCAAGGAGGCTGAGTTGAGGCTGAAGTCAAGCTGCTGGCTCCAAAGCCTGACCTTGTAACCACTAACTGGACAAGGCCCCATGAGACACGGCATAAATCCACCTAAGAAAGCAATGACCTTAGAGCTTACCTTGTGGTGGGGCGAAGTTTCCTTCACTACAATACATTCTCCTTACATATCAATGGAGTGTCTGTCTTTCCTGACTTTTAACAGAGCAGGTTATAAACAGACACACATTTGTTGCAGCAATTTCAGCTTTAATGAAACCAGCACAGGCAGTATTTTTCTGATATCCGCTTGCAACATTATGAAGTCAGCTTTACTCTTTGCCACTAATTATATTAACTATTTTTAGGGCAAACTGTCAATGCACCATACTGGCTCATGCTTCCTAGGTTTTCAATTTGTTTTCTTTAGCCATATCTATTTATACCTCAAGTGTTTTTCTTTTAAGAGGCATCCTCATTTTCCTGACAACGATATAGTTGTGGCTTATAATTAAGTTATAAAACATGCTGGGAGGCCAACGATGACGTGTGATTGCCATGGGGGATATTATTGATGAATATTGGATTGGTTTTTGAATTCTGAATTCAAACCCACTTTAACATTTTGAATCATAAAGTTACAGAACTGGTAGGGACCTGAAGTCTCTTTAGCGTTGGTTAAGATCATAGGCTTGGAGTCAGCAAGCAGCGTGGACCCTTAGGCTGGGATCTTAACCATTGTAAGTCTTAGTTTTCTTGTCTAGAAAATGGAGATCCTGACATCCATCTTCTAGACCTCTTTTTGTGGATTAAGTGAGACAGTGACTGTAACTCTGTTCCTTGTATCTACTTTTATTCCATGGTAGTTGTGGTAATTACTATTATTATTATTATTACTATTACTATATCATCTTTCCCCAGATGACTCCAAGGGTATACAGTCTCTTCAAGCACATCTGGCCCTATTCTAACAGGCCTTTTTTTTCCTCCATGCTCTACCAGAACTCCTGGACTTTCCCTTAGTTGGAGAGGTTCATGGTTAGAAGGAAGAAAACCCCGCAACCCACTCCCTCCCTTTGCTCTCTCTCTGGGGCACCGCAGGCAGCTCTTGCTGCAGAGAACCTGTACAGCGCACCCTCCAACAGCACTTCTGTCTATGGTCCTACTCCACAAGGATCTGCCTCCACACAGCCCTCCCAATGTGCCTGAAAATATCAGCAGTGATCCTTTCCCTGGCCACCTTGCTCTTAAGGCTCCTGTTCATAGCGCTATGTGGATGTGGACCTCCTCGCCTCTCTGTACTGCCCATGATGGTGGATTACAGCAGAATGGGCTCGCCAGTTGACGGCTTTCCCCACTCATGTCTTCTACTCACTAGCTAAGCTTAGGGTGGGTGTCCCCATTGCGCAGAAAATTGCTACTTAGCCCTCATAGCAAACTTGTTTTGAGAAGCATAACCATAAACCCATCTTTGGCCTACGATCCTAGGGAGTCCTCATGCCAACAAGACCTTTTGGGGTCAGCCATGAATGTGAAGTTAGAATGCAGTTTAGGCTCTGCCATGACTCTGAACTAAATATGATTTTAGGGGTGAGGAAACTGGGACCTAGGGGTTTGAGGAACTGGCCCGAAGGTATGGAGAGTACCTGACTTGGTCGTTCTTCCAGGATATGATATTTATTCCTGGCACGAATCCCCTCTACCTTGTATTGAAAGCAAGGACAGCCTCCCTGCAACCACACATTACACCTGGCCATCCAGCAGGTGCATACTAAAAGTGTGTTGAGTTGAATTATCAGACTCTCAGCAGCCATGCAGCACTGAAGGGACCGCAATCCCTTTGCCTCTGCGTCCTTAGGGCTAAGCACGAGGTCTCGATGTCTCGCACTGTGGGCCGGGCCGGGTTTGGTGCCTTAGCCAGCAGGTAAGTGCTGTCTACGCCTCCTGCAGGTCCAGTGGTTCCTCTCCAGACTTGGGTGCACTGGGCCAGGCTGCGCCTTACTGACCTCAAGGCTTCCTGTGTTTGTGCCTTTGGGGCCCTCTTCATCGTGTGAATAGGAATAAGAAGATTGTTATTTCTGGCCAGGTGCGGTGGCTTGCGCCTGTAATCTCAGCACTTTGGGAGGCCGAGGAGGGCGGATCACCTGAGGTGGGGCGTTCGAAGACAGCTTGATCAACATGAAGAAACCCCGTCTCTACTAATAATACAAAATTAGCCGGGCGTGGTGGTGTATGCCTGTAATCCCAGCTACTTGGGAGGCTGAGGGAGGAGAATCACTTGAACCCGGGATGCGGAGGTTGCGTTGAGCCGAGATCGCGTCACTGCACTCCAGCCTGGGCAACAAGAGCGAAACTCCGTCTCAAAAAAAAAATTGTTATTTCTGAAATAAATCCCCTATTTCTCACTATTTAATAATTAAGCAATCTTGACTCAACCCAAAACCAGGCACCCCAGACCCACCCACGGCCCGTCGCCTAGCAACAGTCTCCCCACCCCCCCTCCGCCCCGTTGCCAGCCGAGTGCCCAGTGCGCATGCTCAGAGCCTTCCTCCACACTGCGCCCCTGCAGGGCGCGCGGTGGTGACGTATAGAGTTCGCGACGCTTTCGGCGACCCGACCTCTGGGTTAACCTAACCCCGGAGCCATGGCCTCTGCTGGGGTGGCAGCCGGGCGACAGACGGAGGATGCATTGCCGCCAACGTCCGACCAGCCGCTGCCTGACACCAAGCCGCTGCCGCCCCCTCAGCCGCCGCCTGTCCCTGCGCCTCAGCCGCAGCAGTCGCCGGCGCCACGGCCTCAGTCACCTGCCCGCGCGAGGGAGGAAGAGAACTACTCCTTTTTACCTTTGGTTCACAGCATCATCAAATGGTAAGAACCTAGGAGAGGACCAGGCCCCATACTCCCTCCAGCTTCTCGTCTCAGCCATTTCAGAGCTTCAAGAGGCCTTGGCGCTCTAGGGCACGCCCCCGTTTCGCAGATGGGGAAACTCAGACCCAGAGCGGGAAGAGGCCTTTCCCAAGACCACCGAGACATTCCATGAGTTAAGCAAACGATTTGAGCCCCGAGAGGTGCGATATCCTTAAGAATGAAGCCAGCTTAGAGACTACATACAGACTTTTGTCCAGCGGCTCAAACGTGCATCCCATCGATCTTGAGCAAATTAAATCTCTTTAAGCCTCAGTTTTCTCACCTTTAATGTTAGTAATACTCACTTTAGTTCCTTATTTCAACAGACTCAACAGATAAGCATCATCTTCCCTGTGTAGGACACTGCCAAGTGCTATGGGATGGACACAGTAAAAGGGGCATAGAAAGAAAAAAAGACATGATTGGGAATAACCCATAATTCAAAAAGATTGAGAGGGGAGCGGTGGCGATGGGAAACATTAGACTAAACAAAAACACAGAAGTTACCTGAGATGATTAGACCCACCTGTACTGACTTTGTTCTAACAGTACCAAAGGAAATAATTGTCATCCTTTTGGCCAACCTTCAGGGTAGCCTGAGTTTTCAAAGTGACTCTGTAAAGGAAAAACCAAAAACAAAAGCACAAAAGTCTTACTGATCCCCGTGTTTGCCTAAATTACTATTTTTTTTGAGATGGGGTCTCGCTCTGTCACCCGGACTGGAGTACAGTGGCATGATCTCGTCTCACTGCAGCCTCAACCTCCAGGCCTGAAGCCATCCTCCCACCTCACCCTCCCAAGTAACCGGAACCACAGGCATGAGCCACAGCACCCAGCGAATTTTTGTATTTTTTGTAGAGATGGAGTGTCACCGTGTTGCCCAGGCTGTAAATTATTTTCATTATGTTACTTCACTGTATATCCACGTGATAGTAGGTGTAAACCCTTAGGCTTATAACTCTTATTCAGCCATTAAAGACCAAAACAAAGTAAATTAAAAGAAAATTACGAATCCAGTAACATTCAGGTGAACATGAATGTGCTCTTCACTGTTTTACTGAAATGGAATTGTTACAACGTGAAGGTCTTGACTATTAGTGGCCCACCCACTTTTGAGTTTAAACAAACTAAATTCACTTGCTGTGGGATGACCTGATGCTCTTCTGCCACTTTTCAAATAACTACAAAGGCTTTGTTCTCACATTAGACCCTGGCTTCATTTGGCTTCACTTGGTGTTTACTGTTTATAAGGGCCAGGCGTGGTGTCTCATGCCTGTAATCCAAGCACTTTGGGAGGCCGAGGCAGGCGGATCACGAGGTCAGGAGTTTGAGACCAGCCTGGCCAACATGGTGAAACCCTGTCTCTTACTAAAAACAAAAATTAGCCAGGTGTGGTGGTGGGTGCCTGTAATCCCAGCTAATCGGGAGGCTGAGGCAGGAGAATCACTTGAACCCGGGAGGTGGAGGTTGTATTGAGCCGAGATCATGCCGTTGCACTCCAGCCTGGGCAACAAGAGCAAGACTGTCTCAAAAATAAATAAATAAATAAATTTTAAAAAATGTTTCTGGGATAAGACAGCCTGTTCAGTTTTTGTGAGCCTGTGATAATGATCACAGACAGAAATACATATGGAGCCCCTGTAATCCCAGGGCAGTGCCGGATTATAAAGGGTTTAGTCAGATTAACCCCAGTTTACTGGTTTTAAGAAAAATGTGGAAAAAGGAAAACACAAAATGTACACATTCACAAAGACAGCTCTTGAACCCCCCAAGAGTATATTCTTGAGCCCTGGTAAAGCAGCTGGGTTGGGCTGGCCTTAAAGATGTAGTAGTAAGTTATACTAGAGAAGCTTTGAAGTTAGACAGTCCTGAGTTCAAATCTGTATACTGACATTTTCATGCCTTCTAATCTTGATATAAATGTCTAACCTTTCTAGGCCATAATCTTCTTATCTCTAATATGTCCATAGTGGACCTCAAAAGAGAGGTTTAGATTATGTAATAGCTCTATAATGTGCTGACTGGGTGACCTGGGCAAGTAGCTTAGCTTCTCTGAGCCTGTTTTTCTCTTATGAAATGGAAATGCTTATGTCATAGGATTGTTGGGAGATGTACTCAAGAGCGTACCTGTGAAACCTAGTGGGTTGATCACATGTGCTTGTCTCTGTTTCGTCTAAAGGGACACAGAAGGGACTTAAAAAAAAATACATAAAACCTTCAGACGCAGTGGCTCATGCCTGTAATCCCAACACTTTAGGAGGCTGAGGTGAGCTGGGAGTTCAAGACCAGCCTGGGCAACATGGCAAAAACCCATCCCTACAAAAAATACAAAAAAAAAAATTAGTCAGGCGTGGTGTGTGCCTGCAGTCCTGGCTACTTGGAAGGCTGAAGTGGGAGGATCACTTGAACCCAGATCATGCCACTGTACTCTAGCAAGGGTGACAGAACGAGACCGTATCTCAAAAATAAAAAGCATAAAACCGAAAAGAATAGGACAGGAGATGATCGCTACAAAGTGAATGACCAGTGCTAATTCATCTACCAACTCCTAAGCAGCTGGCTTGTTAAACATGGCCTACCCCCAGATCTCAGGAACTCTAGTGCAAGGACCCCCTGGAAATAGGGGTGAAGGTGGGTCTAAGAACAGGATGATTACTTGGAAGTCTGTTTAAGAAGCAGTCCTGTCCCACCTCCCATCCCCTCCAAGCGGCCAGGTGACTACCCTTCTTCTAAATTGGTGGGTGGTTAAAAGGTTACTCTCCCAAGATTTATTCTTAGGAACAAATAAGCCAGAGAGTACCTGGACTGGGGGACAACAGGCACACTGCAGGGGTAGGTAGGGGGAATCATAACTGAAAAGAGGGATAAAGAGAAAGTTTGCAGTCTGAAGAGAGACCCCACCCGAGCCTTCCCCCACCTGGCTTCTAGATTGGCAGCCAAAGAGAGTGGAAGTGCCCTCTCTATCGTGTGTGACCAATTAAGAGAAAAGACATTACAAAAAAAAAGCCTACTCAATTAATTCTGAGAAAATGAACAAGCATCACTCATTTGCAGAGCTTCCACTAAGCCTTTTAATGTTTTATTCTTAAACATATGAGTGGATGGCCAAGGCCACTAAGCATAGGAAGAAACCCCCTGGTAAGAAAGACACGAGTCAGGTGCAGTGCCTCATGTCTGTCTGTAAGCCCAGCACTTGGGGACACTGAGATGGGAGGATAGCTTGAACCCAGGGAGCTGAGGCTACAGTGAGCCATGATCACACTGCTACATTTCAGCCTGGGTGACGTAGACTCTGTCTCAAAGAAGAAAGAAAGAGAGAAAGAGAGGAAAAAAGAGAAAGACAAGACAGAAGAGCAGAAAAAGCCACTTGGAGGAAACAGTAGCTGCAAAGGAATGGAGTGGTTCTGCAGCTGTAAATATGAGAAGAGGCTAGGATCCAACCTGAAAACCTTCAGTATAGGTGTGTCTCTTGAGTTTATAGGCTATTGAGGGAGGAATAAGGGCAGAGGAGGAAGGGAGAGGAGACCACGTGAAGCCTGGGAGAGTCAGAATGCTTAGTGAGATTGATGCCAACATGAGTCTTCAATTAGGAAAGGGAGGCAGGAGGAAGGGTGGTGTAGGAAAAACATGTAAGGACACGAAATAGTATCTACTCATGGGAGTCAGCTTCTAGCTTGGTGGTGCAGAGCATACATCCAAGGCAGGAAGGGGGCTGGGGAGGAGGGAAGAGCCAGGAAACAGTGCAGGGGTCTTCTGAGGGATGGGGAGCTAGTGCAACTGTCAGGCTGGAAGCCAGTCAAGACACAGTCGTGGCGGGCGGAGATGAGGGCTAGGATCGTGTCCAGTCCACCCAGGTGGTGCTCTCTGGCCCTGGGTCCCTTCCTTTCCTATAACTTCCCCAGTGATCCTTTTGTTATTTGTTTACTTCTTGCACAGGGGATGAGTAAGGAGGTAAAACCTGAAGTAGTGAATTTAGCCTTTCTTGTTCTCATAAGTAATTCAGAATTTTTGAAAAATTATTTAATAAAAGTAACAACTGCAAGTTTAGAAGTACAGAGAAATGGAAAATGGAAAAAGGGTTCCTTCCCCCAAGTCTCCTCACCTGCAGTAACTGCTATTAATACTTTCCTAAGTTCCTTCTGGGAATTACATATGAATGGAATTTCAAAAATTTATATGTACTTGACTTTTTTCACTGATTAGTCTATTTTGGCCACCTTTCCATACTGCACATAAAGATCTACCTCATTAAGGCAGCTGCAGAAAATTGCATCTTGTGGATGCAGCATGACTGATGTAACTGGTTTTCTGTTGATGGGCTTCTAGGTGGTTTTCTTATTCTTGCTATGACCAGCAGTGCTAGGGTTAGCATCTTTGTGTAGGAGTAAGTTATGATCGGACAAATCCCAGCAGTAGAATTGCTGGAGCACATTTTTTATTGTGATAGTTATGCTAAATTTAGAGCACTACATCTTTTTAGCTAACTATTTTCCAAAATTCAGTCCTTGTAGACTAGACTGCTTCAGTTAACCTAAAATGGCCTATAAGTCTGCCACCCAGAAAGCATTAAACAAAAATTAAAGTTGTAGATGGATTCTGCGAGTACCCGTGGATATGAAATGGAAAGAGGGCCTCTCCCTTCACTCCTCCCAGCTCCCTTGCAAAGCTGCATAATATTCCACTTTCTGAATGTGCTGTCGTTTATGTAAACAGTTTCTTGCTCAAGGACACTGTCGTTTCTGCATTTTGCTTTTGGAATCAGCACTGCAGCAAGCATCTTTGCCCATACTATCTTGGTGAACTCTTGGTAGTCTCTGTGGGGGTAAATTTCTAGCAATGGTATATGTGAATTTACCGTTTGGGTCACTGTGAGCAAATTCAGAAAGAATGCCCTGATCTATGCTTCCACCGACAGGGTTTGTGTCTTTCCCCATCACCTGCCATCACCATTAAACTTTTAACTTTGGCAGATCTCATAGGTCAGAAATGATATATTGATTTCTCATTATGTTAGGTAAAGCATCCCTTCATAGGCGATTTTATATGTCGCTTGTATTTTTCCCTATAAACTGCTCATTTCTCTGTGAGATTCTTTTATGTACAGAAAGGAAATAATGTCTGTTAAATGTACTGTAAATACTTCCCCCAGGGTTGTTGCTTTTCTTTTTTTACTTTGTTCATAGTCATGGTTTTTGTATTTGTTTTTCATTCAGATGCATAGAATTTCTTGTAGTCAGATTTGTTAAGCCTTTCCCTTATGGCTTCTGAGTTTTGGTCCTACTTAGAAAGGCTTTCCCACTCTAAAATTATAGGTGTTGATGCCTTTTTTCTAGAACTTTCATGGTTCCATTTTTTACTTTTAATTCTTTGAGGCTCCTGGAATTTATTTTGGTGGGAAGAGTAAGGGGGCCCCAGTTAGCCACATCTTCCCACTGCTGTTTTTGAATATTTGTTATTTTCCCTGCTTGCCGTGCCACCTTTACCATGCACTGAATTCCCATATGTTTTCTGATCTACTTCTGGACATTCTCTCCTTCTCCAGCACCAAACTGTTTTAGTTCTTAAATCTTCATGGTACATTTAATTATCTTTTAAGGTTAATTTTCTGCCCTTCCTCTTTCTTGTCAGTATTTCCCTGGCCCTTCCTTTCCCGTGGCGTTTTCTAGCAGCCTGCCTAAGATCATGATGCTTTTGGTTACTGGAACATTTCGTCTTTAATCTGCTTCTTTACTTCCAAGCCTGTTGATACCACTCATTGGCCAGGTCGTTCAGCCTTGCTTTTGGATATTGTAATCAGTATTTAATTAGTATCTTTGCCTTTATGCTCATTTTATCCTGTGAATATTATTTGGTTAATTGTTCTCTGTTCTCCGTTCTTCCCAAATTGAACCCAAACTTAGCCCTTCACTCAGGGATCTCTGCAGACCATCTTCAGGTTGCCTGCCCGGATAACCCAACACAAGACCCACAGAGGGTCCTCTTGCTGCAGGTGCTGTTGGGTGGGCAGAGTCCTCCAGGCTGGCAGACCCTCCAGCCCCTCCACTAGAAGTGCCCATGGAAATGCTGCACAGAGCCCTGTGAACCAGAGCCTCTCCTGTACCCCAGGGACCCGCCTGGTTCTGGGAGTGCTCTGGCTGGACAGCCCTGCTTGGAGTTGGAACCCATAGCACTTTCATCTCTTCTAGTGTCTTTCCCGCAGTTGAATGAAAACTTAAACTACGCATTTATGTTATTTTTAAAGAATGAGGAAAGGGAGGCCGGCCGTGGTGGCTCACTCCTGTAATCCCAGCACTTTGGGAGGCCGAGGCGGGTGGATCACGATGTCAGGAGATCAAGACCATCCTGGCCAACATGGTGAAAGCCCATCTCTACTAAAAATACAAAAATTTGCTGGGTGTGGTGGCGGGCGCCTGTAGTGCCAGCTACTAGGGAGGCTGAGGCAGGAGAATCACTTGAACCCAGGAAGCGGAGATTGCAGTGAGCCATGATCGTACCATTGCACTCCAGCCTGGCGACAGAGCAAGACTCTGTCTCAAAAAAAAAAAAAGAATGAGGAAAGGGAAAAGAAATCACATTTTCGTGCCTATAAGAAATATTATAAATCCCAACTTTGAGACTTTCTTGATATATATGGATCCTACATTTTAAAAATATATCATAAAGGAGTAATGAAATGGGCTCTGTTAGATTGGGGAAAATTATTATTTTTTCCTTCAAACTTAATAAATCGAATCTGAGTTTGGAACGAAGTAGCCCAGCCTAGGCCTTCTGAATTACAGTTGTTGCTGCCTTGCATGATGGTTTTGGCTCCCTTTGTAAGAGTAATCTGTCGATGTGGGTACTTTAAAAAACATTTTTTAAATTCAGTTTTTTAAAATTCTTTACAAGGTCTGAGGCTGCTAGGTAGGTAGAGGGGCGCCGTCCTTGCCACCACAGACAGGGCTCCAGTGATGAGCACGCTGTCCCGGCGCCTCTAGCTTGGCCTGGCTGCTTCAGCAGGTCAGCAAGACCTCAGAGCCCCAGCCAGACCTCTTTCGTGGGAACAGGGTGTTATTGACTGTCTTCTGCCCACTCAAGTGTCTGTTTTAATCTGCCCGGCCTTCCATGCCAGCTGAGACCTGTTCCCGGGTTGTGTAGGAAGCAGCCCCCGCTAAGTGCCCACACTGGCTTCCCGGGGATAGTCACGCAGTTACTGAAGGCCTCTGCCGTTCACTTTCTTCTCCCTCAGCCACACCCCAGGGAGCAGGATGAGCGGCCACAGATAGAGGGTGTTCATAGACTGCTTGGGCGAGGTGTTTCCAGTCTGCCTAAAAGCCTCTTCACTCCTCTGCCATGTCATTTCCATCCACTCAGTATGAATTATAACCAGAAAGTGGGCCCCACCAGAAGGCAAGCCCCACAAAGGCAGGCCTTTGCGAGTGAGCACTTCCTTAGTGGGCGTGAGAAATGCCAGGCAAGCATTTACATGGGTTCTGGGAAGAGTGGGAAGCTTTGCCTGGGAAGGCTGGAGGCGCTTGTGGTGGCACTGGGGGGCCTCCTTCACAGTTTGAATTTGCCTGAAAGGTGTTGTCTGTGGGTAGGAGGCCATCGTTTTTGAAATGGAGTCTCACTCTGTCGCCCAGGCTGGAGTGCAGTGGCATGTCGTGGCTCACTGCAACCTCTGGCTCCCAGGTTCACTGGAATCACTTGATTTTTGTGCCTCAGACTCCCAAGTAGCTGGGACTGCAGGCACACACCACCATGCCTTTGTAAAAAAAATTGTATTTTTAGTAGAGACGGGGTTCCATCTCTGTCTACAGGCACACGCTACCATGCCTTTGTAAACATACAAAAAAAAATTTTATTTGTATTTTTAGTAGAGATGGGGTTTCGCCATGTTGGCCAGGCTGGTCTCGAACTCCTGGTCTCAAGTGATCTACTCACTTAAGCCTCCCGAAGTGTTAGGATTACAGGCGTGAGCCACCACACCCAGCCGCCATCTGGGATTTTTGATTTTTAAGCAGCATAGTGACCTGCTCAGACTTGGATTTCTTTTTTTTTTTTTTTTTTTTTTTTTGAGACGGAGTCTTGCTCTGTCGCCCAGGCTGGAGTGCAATGGCCGGATCTTGGCTCACTGCAAGCTCTGCCTCCTGGGTTTACACCAATTCTCCTGCCTCAGCCTCCCAAGCAGCCGGGACTACAGGCGCCCGCCACCTCGCCCAGCTAGTTTTTTGTATTTTTTTAGTAGAGACGGGGTTTCACCATGTTAGCCAGGATGGTCTTGTTCTCCTGACCTCGTGATCCGCCCGTCTCGGCCTCCCAAAGTGCTGGGATTATAGGCTTGAGCCACCGCGCCCGGCCTGACTTGGATTTCTAAAGGTCGGTGGGGCAGAAGTGGTTCAGAAGAGGAGAGGACCTGGATCCACAGGAAGGCAGTGGCAATGGGAGGTGGCTGGTCTAGAGGAGATGGAGCTGGCAGGCTGGAGGCTGGGAGAAGGGGGCACACAGGTGCAAGTCTGGGGGTCTGGGAGGCCAGGCTGCTAGCTCGGCTGGTAGAGTGTGTAAGTGGGACTGCACCCTCCCCCCATCCCCTGCTGACAGCGAGTCTATGCTGGACATTTGCCGTCTCCCAGACGCCAGGCAGGAACGCCTTGGTAACTGTGGGGAGGAAACTGAAGTGCAGGAAGGAGGGCTGGCTGGGGAGTGCTCCCGGTGTCCAGGGCTCGGGAGTGGATGAACACGTTCTGGGCATTTTGTAGAGCAGTGATTTTTCATACTCCGTTTAGCAACAGAACTTTTTGTTGCTCTTTGCTAAAAAGAATATTTTTTACATGTAATGCTGTGAGCAGATGAAAGCAAGGGTATAAGTTCAAGGCCTTCCTCTCTGGAAGGCTTCATAGGTCTTGGCAGAACTGGAGCAGAGAAACACAGTTGATAGGTAAGTAGTAGACAGTATCATCCAGGGCGGGAGGGAGAAGTGCGCCCTCTGTGGCTACAGAGAATCTGCATCAGTACAGTTTTTTTTTTGGAGGACATTTTGGTAATGTCTGTCAAAAATTTAAATATATATAACCTTTGACCCAGAATCCCTACTTATAGGAAATGATCTTACCAAAATAGTTGCGCAAGTACATAAGGGTATAAGTACAAGATGTTCACTGTCATTCTAGTACATTACAAACAGTACAACCACCCGTGAATAGCCAGGGTGATTTAGCTGTCTGATTGTATACGTGTTAGCGTGGAAGGACATCTGAGGTGCATTGTTAACTAGAAAAAGCAAGAATGAGAACTATGGATGGTCACATTTCTGTCAAATAAGAAAAGTTTGTGTGTTTTGTATGCTATTGTAGATTTCAAAGCCATCTGGAACAGTGGACACCACGTGTTAACAGAGGTTATCTCTGGAACAAGGGGTTAATGAGATTTCCCTTTTCTAAGCCTTGGGTGTCTGTCATTTTTGAATTTTTTCCCTCTAGTACCTATTACTGTCATTTTTTTAAAAATGATCTTAGAAAAATGAAAGCCACAGGAGTTAGTATGGTGTGAGGAGAGCCTGTGGGCAGAGGAGTGGACTGGTAAAGGCTAGTCTGAGGGCAAGGCAGCTAGGACAGAGTGGAGCATGAGGCACAGTGCATGGAAGTTGTGAGGAAGAAGAAATGGGAAACGTGAGTCAGATGCCACCAAGAGGTCAAAAGAAATGACTGTCAGGTTTGGGAGGAAGTCCGTGTCAGTGGTTCTAACACAGTTATTGGCCAGTTTGCATCTGTACTAAAGCATCCATACTAAAAAGAACAACAACAAAGAAAATCCGGGCATGATTCTCAGACACACCCACCTAAACCCTAGAATGTTGCCCGTGAGTCTGGTGACACAGATACAACTGTCTGTTATCCGTGGGAAGGATGCTCAGAGGATCACCCCTAGCGGTAGTATTTTTGTCTACTCTTTAAAAAAACCGTAGTAGGGGGCGGGCGCATTGGCTCACACCTGTAATCCCAGCACTGTGGGAGGTCGAGGTGGGTGGATCACCTGAGGTCGGGAATTCGAGACCAGCCTGACCAACATGGAGAAACCCCGTCTCTACTGAAAATACAAAATTAGTGGGGTGTTGTGGTGCATACCTGTAGTCCCAGCTACTCAGGAGGCCGAGGCAGGAGAATCGCTTGAACCCAGGAGGCGGAGGTTGCAGTGAGCCAAGATTGCCCCGTTGCACTCCAGCCTGGGCAACAAGAGTGAAACTCTGTCTCAAAAAAAGAAGAAACCACAGTAGGTGGGACCAAGGTGCTCTGACCTTGCCTTGTTTGTACGATGTTCATCCTCCTTGACCTACTGGCTTTTTTCATTCCTTCTATAGTTGGTCGATGACTAACCTTGAACACAAAGGCAGGCCCACTTAGAGCTTTCTGCTTTTATTCACTCAGTATTTGGGCCTGTCCCTTTTCTTTTGGCTTGAATATTTCACAGTCATCCTGGCTTAGCAGGTGCCCACTTCTGAATAGCGTGTTTTCTTCACGCCAGGAGTTCTGTGCTATTTCCCTCCACCAACTAGGGCAGTTGGGCTTGCAGAGGTGCCCCCCTGTGGGCTGCACGGCCCCTTTTGGCTCAGCTGCCCTCCAGGTGGCTTGTTTTACAGCTCCTTTTTTATTGTCTGAAGACTGTCTCCTTTCCTGAAAGTTCACCAAAGAACAGGCAACCCGTGCGATTTGGGGGTTTTCAGAGATGAGCATCTTAAATGTGACCCACTTTCAACTTTCAGAACTAAATTTTCTTCTGGGTCAGGTTATGTTTGCTTCAAGAATGGAATTACCTGTCATCCACATTTCTATTTTAAGTACTTTTTTGTTTGTTTTACCATGTTGTTTCAGACTCATGTGATGAGTCGGTTTTTTAAAAAACTATATTTTAATTTTAAAACTTCCTTGGGACTTAAATTCGTAACAGTATGTTAACACGCATGCCATCCAAGTAGAAGGATTTCAGAAGTCCAGATGGTTTCTGTCCACGTTTGTGGATCAGAGCTGAGACTTCAAAGAATTAAAATAAAAGAAGTTCCCTATTTGCTTCCTTCCAAAGGGTTTTTAGTTCTCATGAATACCAGTTCATCCTCTCTAGAATCTGAGATAAGGTATACTGTTAATGGTGTCTCTCAGTTGAGGGCATCAAATGACAAGAGATGTTTGGCTGGCCTGTCATTTCCTGGAAGAAGTGATTGATTCTCCGTACCCTCCCTCTGAGTTTAGAGCTGTTGGTAAATACTGAGCTGGCCATGGTGGCCATCTGATTTGCAAGGTGTGAGATGTAACTGATGGATCGCCAGGAAAGATGGATATTTTGCCTGCGTAAGCAGAGAAATGATGAATAGTAAACATGAATTAGCACCATCTGGGTTGAAATTTCCCGCTACGGATGAACATTTATTTAAAAAATTAATGATCATTGACAGTTTTTCCCTCTTATGCCTCAATGGCTTACTTTCAGAACAGCTTACTGAATTGCCTTTTAGTTTTGGTCTCAACCACTTGTTTTCAAAAGCTCCTCCACTTACTAACTTTTAAAAAATGTATAGGAAGTTGGGTGCGGTGGCTCATGCCTATAATCCCAACACTTTGGGAGGCCAAGGCAGGTGGATCACCTGAGGTCAGGAGTTCGAGACCAGCCTGGCCAACATGGTGAAACCCCATCTCTACTAAAAATACAAAAATTAGCGGGGCATGTTGGCACGTGCCTGTAATCCCAGCTACTCAGGAAGCTGAGGCAGGGGAATTGCTTGATCCGGGACCCGGGAGGTGGAGGTTGCAGTGAGCCGAGATCGCGCCACTGCCTTCCAGTCTGGGCGACAGAGTGAGACTCTGTCTCAAAAAACAAACAAACAAATGTGTAAGAGCAACTGCCAGGCTGTTTTTTTTATCTTAAGGGAGATTGTTCTTGCCTTGTTTTTCATTGAGTAGGACCTCTGTGCAGCTAATAGCTGTGAGATAGAGCGAACGGTCTGCCTTGAAAGTGAACTTGAATCAAAGGCAGGGAGTGTCCATCACCATGGCAGAAGAGAGCCTGTGTCTGCTGAGACATTTAAATCAGTTCCATTTTAACTAATTTAAAATTTATGAACAGCTCTGTGGAAATTAGTCTTTATGTTAACAGGTTCAAGCCAGCATCAAAACCTCAGCTAAAATTAGCTCTTGCTAGCTGGTGAAGCCTCCTGATTGGCCTAGAAATGGCTCCAATTAGACAAAATGTCATATTTTAGCAAGTTTTGTTTGGCATTTGTCACCTGATATTGGTATTGGTTTGTTAATTGAACCAACATGTTCATGAGCTTATTTGCCAAGCATTCATTCTTTACACGGACATTTCTTGAGTGCCTGCAGTGTGCCACACACTGGGCCGAGGGTAGGGAGACACCTGTGACCAGACAGACATGGTCCTTGACCTCACAGAGTGACAGTTGACTTGACAGAAGATCAAGAGTGTCTGTGTGTGATCTGCAAGTGTGCTAGGCCTGGGAGCTCTTTGCTGGCTGCCTAAAAGAGAACCCGTCCCTTCCTCTGGGGGTGGACAGCCTAGTCAGAGGATAGACACATAAAATGAAGTGTTCTAAAAGCTATCGCAGGAATGACAGCGAGCTCTGGGGGGTGCAAGACGGGAAAGCCAAGACATGTATCAAGCTGCGAATGCTAACAGCTGTTCTTCCCCCACAGCATGGACAAGGACAGCCCGGAGGTCCACCAGGACCTGAACGCCCTCAAAACCAAGTTCCAGGAGATGCGCAAGCTCATCAGCACCATGCCCGGCATCCACCTGAGCCCTGAGCAGCAGCAGCAGCAGCTGCAGAGCCTCCGGGAGCAAGTCAGGACCAAGAACGAGCTTCTGCAAAAGTACAAGAGCCTCTGCATGTTCGAAATCCCCAAGGAGTAGAGTGAGGCCGACTTCCTGAGAAACGGGGGGAAGCCAATGGCCTGTCTCCCCACTACCATCCCCAAAGTCTCCTTGGGGCGTGGTTCCTGTGGACCCCAGCTCAGAACCTCAAGGTGCAGGGGCGGGGCTCCTGTGCTGCTGCATGTGCGTCGCCTGTGCGGGAGCCAGCACCGAGCTTGGCTGCGCTGGGTTTCTTCGTGTAGATCCATATGTCTAGATGCATAATAACTGGAGTGCCTGCTGGTGGAAGTCAGAATGCTCCTGGAGGCAGCGGAGGGGGTGGAGGGCTCTCCCCTGCCGCTGGGGAGGGGCCATCTGCTGCGCCGGGCTGCACTGACAGATCTGAAGAGCACAGTAGGAAGGGAGGCAGTTCCTCTTTGCTTCCTTCCCTCCCTCTCCTCCCACCCCCATAGAATCAGTGTGTACCAGGTACACATTGTTCCCGTTAAAGCAGCTTCTTGAAACATTTGCATAGAATTCACTGGATGAATTAAGCCTGCGCTCATATGGCGTAGAACTGTGAGATAATGTTTTGAAAGGCCAGAGGGTGGCCTTTTTCCCAAACAGTTTGGTTCCTTTTATATTTGAGCCAGTGAATGGAACTATAGCTGTGGGGGTGTCAGCCCAGAGCCCTGCCAGGCAGCCCCTTGCTCCAGGTTCCCTGCCGCCTCCAGGTTCCCTGCCTCCTCGGCTCTCCTCGCGGTCACCTCTTGCTCCCTTCCTCGCTCATCACCCTCAGTCAGTGCCCAAGAGTGGACAAAACGCTTCAGATGTGCTTCCCCAGGGTTGACAAGGGGCCATCCTTTCCACGCAGGCTCAAAGAGGTCTTCAGGCGAACAGACCTTCCCCCTTCTGGCATTTCAGATTCCCATTGCTCTGGTTAAAAGGTCTTTTCCTTCTGGCCTTTGCACTTGTGGCAGCAACATGTACTACACTGCAGAGGGGTTCACTATGCACCTTGTGTTCAGAGAGCGGCAACCCTGGGGGCCAGTTCAGGTGGTCCCCGACCATGAGCTAGGTCTGAAAGTTACACAGCCAAGTTTGAGCTCTTAAAAGTTTGTGAACAGTCCTCATTTCCCCAGCTTCCCTGATTTCTTCCAGATGGGACGTTTTGTTTGTGTGCTCTCCCTTGCCTGTCAGACTGAGGTAAGAGCAGTTCTCTCCCTTTCCTCTCGAGGAGGAGGTGTGAAGTCCTGGAGTATTGTTTGGATCTAGGAATGGGCACATAACCTGCGCTGACCAGTTTAGGGGCTTAACAGATGCCCGCCAACTGACCTCGTTGGCAGGAGGATTGGGTGGAGATGTTTTTAGCAGAGCTTCCATTAGTATAGACCTGTAGTCACGTGTCAGAAGGTGGGTGGCATATTGGGGACCTGGGGCTGTGTGAAGGAGGAGATCAGATTTCAGTGGCTTTGGGCAGAAAAGCAGGCTCTGGATTTAAGCGAGTGGTCACCTGTGAGACCAGTTCTACCTTGGGACTGTTATTTAACTGAATCAGTTATTTCCTTGAAATTTCACAGTAGTGGGTGGGCCAGTTTTAAGGCTCTGACAGATACCATGAAACATGAAGCACGTGGAAAATACAAGACCCCCAGGGTCTTTCTGAGTGCAAGGCTGAAATGGACAAGGGCTCCTCGTGGGGGCGGAGGGAGCCGAGCCTGCCTTTGTTCCTTTTTTGACTTGTAACATTTTTCAAATGCATCATTAAAAGGACTTACGCTCTGCTGTCTCAGGACATCATGCTTTTTGGACTGAGAAATTCATAGTGGGATGGCTGTCAGGGAGTTGAGAGAAAAATGTTTCTGTCTATTCAGACACAGAACCACACCTCTGCTTATCACCTCCCTCCGCCCCAGGACACACACCTGCTGAACCAGTGTGGAACAGGAACTCCTCTCCTGGCTGGCCTCAAGGGCAGTTTGCCTGGCGGGTCATCCCTGCCAGTGCCTGTCACGGGCCCCTGGGCCATCCGTGGTTGCCTTTTTTTTTTTTTTTTTCCCCGGTGGGGTGCGGCGGGGTGGGGGGTGCCTTTTTGTGACTGGAGGAGGAGCCACCCTCACCGGAGCAGGGTTGAAATCCTTCTCAGACGATTTTGAGTGTCTCTCACAGGGCTGAGCACCCTCTCAAAGCCACCAATTATTTGGATTACTGGGTGGCCAGCATTTGTGCTAAGTACTTTTCAAACATCACACTTAATCCCCATAGCGAGCCCATGCCAGGGGTGTTCGCTCTTCCTGGGGTGAAGAATTTGAGGCTTGGCAGGTGTCGCCCACCACAGGTTTACAGTACTAGTGGCAAAGAGAGTGGTGCTCCAGGGTGCCTTAGCCATGAGAGGGAGACAGCAAGGCTGAGGGGGGCATGGGGCTCCACACCTGGCCATGAGCACTGCCTGGAGCTAGCGGGGAGCGGAGGCCAAGGAGTTTCCTGTCTCCAGACAGGGTGGCACCCTGGATTGAGGGGGTAGGGGTGGGCACCAGGATGGGCCTGCTTCCAGATGGGTCTCAGGCTCTTTCCCCAGGGCCTGAGTGATGCCTCCAACAGTCTGAAAGTTTGCCTGGGCCCACACTGAGTCTGGTGACAAAATGGCTAGGCACAGTTCCAGTGGCGTTTACACTGAAGAATTCAAAACATTCTCTCAGAAAATGAGGCCTTTTGTCATCCAACCCAAAGAAAATTAAGCGGATGGATGGCTAGAAAGAGTTCATCTCCAGGGGGAACGCTGAAATCCTTTATATTCCTCCTGGTTTTCTAGGGAACCATCCCCTGCATAGATGCCCCAGGCATCGCGGGCTTTTCTGGCAGTCCAAGCTGCTTTCAGAAGGCCAGGGTTATTTTCCAGTTCTGGGGAAGTTCTAGTTCCACCTAAGTCAGAGCCCAGCCCCTTCCTTCTCCGCACCCTTCCCCACTCCAGCCATCTCTAAAAGCAAAGAAAAACCGGTTTTCCATTTTAAATTATTTTATTGTATATTTAAAAAACAACAGTAATAACTTTAAAGACCTGACACACACACAGTATAAACACCTGGGTAAGGTTTTGTTCGTGTCCTTGTTGACACCGGAACTACCGTTAAAGTGCAAGTTTTGTTTTGTGTTCCTTTGTGCAGTTTCACTCACATGTAAACGAGTCACTTGGCTATGATTTGACCCACGCCCCCCTTAGTTTCGGGAGGGCAGAGGCTCTGCCGGCTGTCACAGCAACCCGGATTCACAGACAAGATAATGCCCCTGGGTCCTGACCCGCAAGCGGGCAGGACGGTTTCTTGAAGCCTAACAGAGGCTGGATAACTTCACATCCCCCCCACCCCCCGCCCCCGCGCTCACTCTTAGGTCTTTGAGAAGACAAATCCACCCTCAGCTGGGCCCTCGCCCCCCAAGTTGTGGGGGTGGCTGGCGCCAATGGGGGAACGGGGGTGGGGGAATAGTCCTAGTCTTGGCCAGTTCTCTTTCCTTCCGGAGCAGATGACCGTCCCTTCTCGATTCAGTGGCGCCTCCCCAGTGCTGGGGGCGAATCGCGGGGAGGGGAGACGCCAGTCCGCGCGCTCGCGGCCCGGGGCGCACGGAGCGTGCCGGGCCGTTGGATTTGACTTTTAAACAAAAAGGTCCTCCTTAGGTTGTGTCGCTGGCGCGGCGGGGCTCCTAGCTGATGACGCAGCGCTCCTTGTCCTTGGCCTGGCTGCCGGCGCTGGCCTTCTCGCGGATGTACATGAGGTCGCTGTGTACGCTGGGCCGGCGCGCGAAGGGTGCCACGATGCCGAAGGCGTCGCCCGGGTCGCTGCCGCCGCTGCCGGCCCGCAGCAGCTTCTTGTTCCGCAGCAGCTTCTTGTGCAGCACGTCGCAGTACTGCACCGAGACCTTGCGGTGCAGGTCCGGGCTCATCTCGCTCGGCAGCTTGGCCATGGCGAAGAGCGCGCGGAACATCTGGTCCAGGCTGCTGTTCTTCTTGGCCGAGATCTCGAAGTAGGCGCAGCGCTGGGGGTCGTCGCCCACCAGCTGCTCGATCTCGCGCTGGTCCACCTCGCGGTAGAAGTCCCGGTCACCCTTGTTGCCGCAGATGACCAGGGGCACGTCCACGTTCTCCTTGGTTTTGTTCTTGAGGCAAGACTTGGTGTCGAGGATCTGCTGCCTGAGCCGCTGCACCTCCTCAAAGGAGTCGCGGTTGTCCAGGCTGAACACCAGGATGAAAACGTCTCCTAGAGGGGGCACAGAGGGCAGAAAAGGAGAAGGTGAGGGTGGCCGCCCAGGGGACAAGTCGGGCTGACTTTGAGGCTGCGCGGGGCGCGCTAGCCTCTCTAAGCGCGAAGCGCACTACTTGGCGCGCGGCAGCGGCAGCGGGACCGGCGCTCACGGGGTGCCCTGGCCGAGGGTTGCCCGCCCTTCCCTCCCGTGCCTGCCCGGCCCCCGGCTCACCTGTGAGGATGGAGAGGCGCCGCATGGCGGGGAACGGGTGGTTGCCGGATGTGTCGAGGATGTCAAGCTGGTACACCTCACCGCGGATGGAGTAGAACTTGCGGTGGAAGTCCTCGATAGTTGGTGTGTAGGCGTCCTCGAAGCGGCCGGTGAGGAAGCGCGACACGATGGCCGTCTTGCCCACCTTGGACGAGCCGAGGATGACCATGCGATAGCAATTCTTGGCGGGGATACTCAGCTCCGAGTCGCTCGGGCACATCTTCTTGATCATCGCGGCCAGTTTCATTGGGCAGAGGGGCCGCGAGGGCGGGCACGGGGCCGAGAGGACTGAGAGCCGCAGGCGGTCGCTGGGGTGGAGCGCGGGTGAGCGGCCGGAGGGCTCTGCTCGGGCTGGGCGCGGCTCGGGCTTGGGGCTCCGGTTCCACTTGGGCTGGGCTTAGGCTAAGCTGAGCTCGGCTCGGCTCGGGCTCTCCCAAGCTCTGGGCAAAGGCAGCTTGCTCTGGCTTTGGCGCCCGCCCGCCGCCCTTATATGCAGCCTGCGTCGCCGCCCCGCCCCGGCCCTCCCAGCTCGGTGCGTCACGTCCCGCGGGGCCCGCCTCCCCCGCACCCGCTCCCAGCCCCGGCGACCTCGTCTGTCCGGCTCCTGCTGCCCGGCTCCTGCCCTCTGGGTGCGGAGACTTGGGGGAAACAGTCCAGGGTCGGGCTGAGGCTGGAGGCGCTCGGACTCCTCCACTGCCGCTTGCTTGGCGGCCGCAGGGCGTCGGGGTTCTGGTCCCGGCGGTGCCCCTGTCCCTCTTCGGGCAAGGACCCCCCTTCCTGCATCTCCCGCGCGCGTACACTTACTTTCTTTGGTTCTGTTTCCCCAGAGAATAGTCATCTAGTAAGTAACCCAGTAAGCGCAGCAGCGTTTGCTGGGTGCTTGCACGGACTGTATATTGCAGTCCTCAGAGCACAGCCCCAGCCCCAGCCCCCTCCCGCTGCGGTCCCCAGCCTGGCTCTTGTTCCCGTGAGGTGACCGCCGGGCGGACGCGGGGTTTCGGGGCCTCAGGCGCGGAGCTCGGCACCGTGTGCTCGGGCCGCTAGAGGACAGCAGAGAGCCCAGCCGACGGCTGGGGAGGCTGCGGGCGCGGCGCGCAGAGCTGGAACAGAGGCTAGGGGCAGGCAGGTGGCGAGCGGCAGGAATGGGGCAGGGGCCTCAGGTAGCCAGGCTGGGGCCCAGCAGAAGCGGTCCCCAACCCCGCGCTCTGCTGCAGGCCTCAGCCTGCTCCTTTCTCCCAGCCGGACATGCTCTGTGGCATGGAGGGCTCTGCAGCCGGTGGCCCACACCCTCCATCATAGCATTTTGGGCCTTTACTGTGCGGCGCGTGGGCCGCCGTTCTCACTGTCTAGCTGAGAGAGCTGGAGCTCAAAGCCGCAGCGAGCCCAGGAAGGCCCTGGGAGCACAGCATAACCTCTTGCCTTCTCCTGGGCCTCAGTTTTCTCTTCTGGAAGATAGTGATTCTGGTTCTGTGATTAAGGATGAAAACATGCAAATGCTTTAGGAGGGCGGGGCCTGGCAATAACAATAGCAACAATAACAGTAGTATTGACCCAGAGGCCTCGTGGGAGTACTCTCAAGAGCACACCGGGTTGATCAGTAACCAGGAGTGGGGTCATGTTGTTGAACACTGGCAACAAGCTGTCTGGAGCCAGCTCCTCAGCCCTGAGCTCTTGAGGAAGTCACTGCTCCAAGCCATGACAGGCAAGCTCTGTGCTCAGTGTTTTGCTTTGGCCACGTCTGATTTAGGAGAAACCTAGGGAGCCATTAGCTGGCACCACCGGCCCAGCTGTCAGGTGGGTGAGGGTTGCATGGGGGCACTCAGTCAAGGTACGGACTTGAACCACCTTCAGACTGAGCACCGCCTTCCTGTGCCTCCACAGCGGCACTGCATGGGCAGCCAGGCTCTAACTTGGGATGACTGATGGCCAGGGCTATAGTGAAGGTGGACCCCACACAGCCATTGCCTTCTGGGGCTCTAGTCCCAAGAGGGTCCATTTGATATGAGTGGAGGGCCTAAGGGTCAAGGATCACAGCCCAGTTCTCCCCTGGTCAGTGTCCAGGCTGGCCCCTTAAATCAGGAACATGACACTGGCAGGCACTGACCCAGCCTGGGTCCTCAGAAATAGTGACTCCTGGTACCATCTGTGCATGGCTGTCTGCCCTACGGATGCTGAGTTGTGAAGACCCAGGCCCACCTGCCATTCGCATTCTGAATGCCCCAGCGCGCCTACGCCTCCTGTCGAGGAGGTGGCCTCTAGGACTTTACTCTCTCAAGCAGCAAGCCGACTTCCTTGTTTCTACCCTCCTCTTTTCTTTTAAAAGGGCATCTTTTTCTTTTTATTGCAAAAGTAATAAATGCTCATGGTTTTTTAAAAATCCAAACCATTTCAGAAAGGACCAGAATGAAAGGAGCGCTGGGACCAGGGCCTCTCTCGGCCACACCCAGGACAGCCTAGCCACCAATTCTGTGGGATGGCATCTCCTGATGTCCCCACATGGCCAGACTCCCAACTGCATGAAGGAAGCCTTACCCCGGCGCAGCCTCTGCCACCCAGCTCGTTGTACACGCAGGTGCCCTTTTTCCTTCTTCGGGGGTTTGCGTGTGTGACTTTATACAAGGCCCTGCCCTAGCTGGCTAATCAGAGTGACTGGGGAGGGCCGGGGGATGGAAGACAAGCAGGAACAACTCGCAACTCACAGAACCATCCGCCCCTTGGATCCCGGAGCCCCATATAGAGGGAACATGTGTACTGGGCTTCCCAGCACTCTGGCCACCAGGCCCTGCCAGCCCTCACAGCATTTGATGTCCAGGTCCATCACAGTCCTATGCTGTAGGCAAGAAATGATTCTGTTTTCTGCGTGTTTGGAGAATGAGACAACAAACGGCGTGTGTGAGGCTATGAGCCTGTCTGTAAATAGTATTTACCTGCAGTGCAGCGAGTTTCCTGCTCAGAGGGGAGGGGAACTGTTTAAAATATTTGACTAAATGTCAGGGCTGAGTCTGGGGGTAGGCAGCTGTACCCCCCGCCCCAGCACCGGCCCCAGGCAGGAAATGCCAGCCACACAGCCTGGTCTGAGGGCAAAGAGCAATTGAAAGGTTCTTGAGAGCTGGGCCGGAGGAGAATGCTGGGCACCCCATCAGAGCTTTGCCTGTGGTGGTGTCCTGAGACAGAGTACACACGAAGGCCAAAAGTGGGCACTTCAGGTGTCAGGAACCCAGAGCACCCTCGGGCCCGGGCACTGCTGTGCTGGCCTGTGCGGCCAGAGCCCATCTCTACCAGCGCCTTGCAGAGGAGGCTCTGAGGCGTGCTTCTCTCCTGTGTGACCCTGGTGCACGCCACCCCCTGAAGAGGAGAAAGGGGCAAACAGAGCTGGCTTTGCCTTCCCTCTGACAGGCTCCCCTCATCAAGCTGAGATCATAACCTTGGTAGATTCTTCATCAGTGATGAGCTCTGTTCCCGGTAGAGCAGACCCTTCCAGCAGAAGCCAGCTCAGCCCAAGGCTCCCGGCTCTGCCCCAGGAACCAAGGATCAGGATGCACGGAGCTTTGCTGCCTGGCTCAGGCCATCCATCAGCCTCAAAGGCTGTGTGTGCAGAGGTGTTGGCGGAGGGAGTGAGCACCTGTGCAAGCAGCAGCAGGACCGAAGCACTGGATATGGTCAGACCGGATGTCTCTCATGCCCCTCAAGCCCTGAGACGGATTCTGGATTCTAGAAAGCAAAGAGAAAACCTTGAGGAGCTCCATGGGCGACAAGGGAGGGAGGCACTGCCTCAGCACCTGCTTTATACACAAGGCAGGCATGACTATCATGGCCATTTTACACATAAGGGGCTGCAGGGTCAGTGTGTGCTGCGTCCCCAGGCCGTGCCTCTCCTCCCCGGCCGTGGGCTCAAGTATTGCGAGTGGAATTTGAAGAAGTGAACCCCTCTCTCTGCCCCTCAACCCCAGCACAGCACGTTCCCACAGCCTGGCCCTTGCCAGCCTACAGGAGCCCCTCAGAGGCCGAAAGAAGGTGGAACGTCAGGCTGGGCATGGTGGCTCATGCCTGTAATCCCGGCACATTGGGAGGCCAAGGTGGGCAGATCACATGAGGTCAGGAGTTCGAGAGCTGTTCCTGACCAGCATGGTGAAATCCCATCTCTACCAAAAATACAAAAAATTAGCCGGGCATGGTGGCAGACACCTGTTAATCCCAGCTACTCAAGAGCCTGAGGCAAGAGAGTCGCTTGAACCTGGGAGGTGGAGGTTGCAGTGAGCTGAGATTACGCCCCTGCACTCCAGCCTGGGCAACAAGAGCGAAATGCCATCTCAAATATAAATAAATAAAAATAAAAAGTTATCAAGGTGGGCATGTAAGAAGATACAGGTGCTGTGAAAAACAGGGTAGAAGTTCCTCAATGTGTCCAACATGCGAGTTACCATGTGACCTAACAATTCCACACCGAAGAATGTGCCCAGAGCAATGAAATTTGGGCAAATTTCATTTGCCCAAAAGCAATGAAAACGTGTCTACACAAAAACTGTCCACAAGTGTTTACAGCCACATTCTTCACAACAGCCCGAAGGTGGGGGCAACCCAAGTGTCCGTTGCCTGATAGAGAAACACAGTGTGTCCATCCACACACTGGAACATTGTTCAGCCGTAAAAATGAACAGTGCTGAGACATGGCACTACGCAGCCGAACCTCAAACACACAGTGCCCAGTGAGAGAAGCCGCACACCAATGGACAAATACCGTGATTCCTTCATAGGAAGTGTCCGGGAGAGGCAAATCCATAGGGACAGAGAGCGACTTGGTGGTGATTAGTGCTGGAGAGGAGTTGGGGGGGACAGCTCAGGGGTACTGGGGTCTCTCTGGGGAGTGACGAAAATGTTTTAATGATTGTGGTGATGCCTGCACAAGTCTGTGGATAAACAAAAACTCAGACTTGTGTGTATGGCTTGTGAATTATATCTCAGTAAAGATGTTAAAATTATAATAGAAATGAAACCATGAAGCTGGCCAGGTGGCAGAACTGTGCACGCCGGGTTGAGAATTGTGGATCTCGCCCCCTGATGAACAGGTACTGGTTCCAGCCCAACCCTCTCCAGGCACCCGGCAGCCACCTGCCTGTTGCAGAGGGACTCAGGATGTCTCCCAGCTCGCCTGGACCCGCCCACTATGGGGGCTACACCCCTTTGTTCCCTCATTCATCCCCAAATCCTGGACATTCTCCCCCTTACACATCTCTCACGTCCCCTCTTCCCACCTCACACCTCTGTCCAGGGCCCAGCACCATCACCACTGCCCAGAAAAACTCTGTACGCGCCTCCCACCCTGGGGGCCTCCTCACAGTAGGAGACCCTGTTTCCACCCTGCAGCCAGGGGGAACCTGTCACTTTTCTGCAATTCTCCGTTTGTTTCTTGGAAACTGAGCCCCTCACCAGGCCTGCCTGTTGCAAGGGAGACTTGGGGGCCCTGGACCCTCTCCTGGGTCGGCCCACCGCAGCCGCGGCATATGCTGTTCCCTCGGGTGGGAAGGCTCCTCGCCCACCCCACTGCCTCACCTCCTGACACCTGCCCATGCCCAGATCTGACTTCAAAACTCACCTCACCAGCGAGAATGATTCCGCGGAACCTGAGGACACAGATTGATTACGGCAGCGATGAGATGGAAACAGCCCGCCCTGTCCCCATCCTGCAGTGGCTTGTCCCAAGGCGTGGAGTGCCCCTGAGGGCAGGGCATGAAAACCATGCTCATAGCCGAGTGAGTCCTCTGCCCGCGTCATAGAAGGACTAACTCAATATTGTTGGATGGACGGACGGACGGACGGACGGACGGGCGGACGGATGGATGAGTGTAAGGGGAGGGGTGTCCAGGTGGAGGGAATGGCGAGGGTAGACGCAAGGATAAAGCGGAGGTGATCTGAGACCTGAAGTTATCGCAGGAGCCCAGATGGAGGGAAGGAGGCCACGGTGGGACAGGCCCAGTGGGACAGGGAGAGAATAAGTCCTGGGCCCCCGGGGTAATGGGCCAAGACTTACTTCCGAGGACAACGGGGGTTGAGGGGGTGTCCTGACCACATTTACATTTGGCAGGGGGGGGGTGGTGTGAGGGTGAAGCTCAGGGGTGAGTGGGGAGTGGGCAGGAGGTGGGATCCCTGAGGGGAGGGGCCCACCGGGCTGAGCCAGGCCGGTTGCCAGGGAACCAGGCTTCCTCCGGCTGCACACACAGCTGGGTGCTGAGTAAGTGGTACCTAAAAATAAAGCCCCCAGTGGGGGCTGGCACTGACGGGGAGTGGAGGTGGGGAGCAGGGAACTGCCCAGGAACATGAACAGCGCTCAGCAGAGCCTTTCTGGCACCTCCCGTCCGTGGCCTGGATCCCAGGCTGAGCATCCTGGCTGGGGAGACAGGGAAGGAGACCCAGAGAGAGAAGGAACCGGCACAGTTGAGGGATGGAGGGGCTCTGTGGCCCAGACCCTGAGGGCTGCCTGCCTGGGCTGCGGGGCCTGGTCAACTGGACACCTGGGATTGTGAAGACACAGGTGAGGGTCAGCCTTGCCCAGCAGCCCTGGCACCATCATCCTCTCTACCTCCATATGCAGAGTGGGAAGTTGGGGAATCTGCCTAGGGCCAGGGGCGAGGGGGCTGGGGCTGGGGCTGGGGCAAGAGGAGTTCAGGGCTGGCAGCCCTGCCTCCACCGTGTTCCCTGGGGGCCAAAAGGCCGTGTGATGAAAGGGTCAGGTTCACTCCTCACAAGCTCTGTGGCTTCTGACAGCTCTGGCCTGGGGACTCCTGTGCTGGGGGGTGAGTCTCCTTGCACCCACCTCCAGCCCTCCCAGGAGGCGGCCAGCCTTGCCTAGAGGGCTCAGGAATGCAGCCCGGGAGCCCATCTTGGCGGTGTGAGCAGGAAGATCCTGGACCGTGGGCGCTTTGTAAATGTCCATTCAGGCCATGGCTTTGCAGCCCTGAGTGAAAGTAATGTCAAGGGAAAGCCGGCCCTCGGTCACTGTCCCTGAGCTTGACTGAGGACCCCTGGAGCTGGAAGAGGGCAGTGATCAGCCTGAGGTCACAGGTGGAAGGGGAGAGGGGCTGGAACAGGTGGAGGCCTCTCCCTGCAGAACCCTGATCCCCACACGGCCTCCGGGAGCCCCTGACTGGCCTTCGGGGCTCACAGACCCTGAGGGATAATGTTGACCAAAGCTGAAGGACTGAGGGCCTCTGGCACCCCCAGGAGAATCACCCCAAAGCCCACCAAGCTTAGAAGTCCCCGACCTGCCCCAGTCAGGGGGCCTGGTGTCCTGGGGACTGAGGGGTGACCCTGCCACCAGCAGCAGAACTGGGATGAAAACAGGAAGTGGCGGCATGGGTGCCAGGAGGAGGGGGGAAGGGTGTCCTCTCTGCCCACCTCGGGAGCCCCGGTGGCAATGCCTGAGCCTACACTCCTGGTCACTGTGTCCTGCTTCCCCCAGATGAGGCTTACCCTTGCAGGGCCCACCTCCGCCCCATACAGACACAGAGGGCGCCCAGTGTGTGTCCAGATGCTGGTCAGCGCAAGGCCATTCATTTAGGAATGACAGTGTCATCTGCCCAGCTAGACTGGGGTGGCCAAGGCCAACGTGACCACACCTCTCCACCCTCACGCTGATGGACACAGGGCTGGATCCTCTAAGGGAAGAGGCAGCAGAGGGGCTGTCTCGGGTGTGCTTGGGGGGGCGGGGCGTGGGAGCAGGTGACACAAGACACCAAGTCTCCTGGGGGTGAAACCATGGCCATGGCCAGGTGAGCCCCTAATGCCTCTTAAGTACCTCCTTTGGAGGCCTGGAGAGAGGTGCCCACCTCCCAGCTCTGAGATTTCAGAGAGAGAAAGGCTGGGGCCAGCCTGGCCCAGGAGCTATTGGACCTGATGCTCATGCCCAAGGCCTGCTCCTTCTCCACGCAGACAGACAGAGGCTGGAGTAGATGCTGGGGTCAGGGTGCCTTTATTGGTGAATGGGAATGTGTGAGTTGGAGCTCAATGGCCACATGTCGGCATGTCCAGGGTCCCCAAGGCAGCAGGTTCCAAGGCACTGGAGCAGCCCACGCCGAGGGCGAGCCCTGAGCAGCAGGCACCATTCTCGCCCTGCGCAGGGCCTGGCACTTGGGGCAGGCCAGGAGGCCGGCCAGGCCTTCAGCAAAGCTGTTGCAGCTCAATCAGCTCCTCTTGTGGGGCCCGGAGGCTTTCTGCCGGTAGATCTCAGCGGTGAAGGGCCTGCCGGGCAGCGGGGAGAGGCTTCAGTCAGCAGGTCCTGGGGGTGACCCACTGCCCACACCAGAGCCCTGCCTCCACCAGCTTGAGGGTGTCCCAATGGGACCAGGATCCCCTTCATCCGCCAGAGCCGCTGGGGTGGCACTGACTTGGAGCCTTCAGAGAGCAGGGGGGAGGGGAGAGGGGCCGGCTGCCTGCTGGGTCCTGCAGGCTAGCACTGTAAGCTGCTGTGGCCGCTCTGACCTGGGAGCCCTGGAGTGGGCCTGGCTGATGGCAGCCTGTCCTGAGCCTGCCCTGGCCACAAGGAAAGGTTCTAGAAGGAGAGACAGGGCCAGCCGGGCAGCCACGCCCCCACCCGCCGCAGCCGCTACTCACTCTTCATACAGGAGGGCCACCATGTAGGTGAGGGCCACCAGCACTGTCAGGAGCAGGCCCGTGGGGCTGGCGTGCCTGCAGGGAGAGAGGCAGGTTAGGCCTGGCTGGAGCCAGGGTCTCTCAGGGCCACTGCCCTCCTGCCCAGGCTGGCCCTTCCTGCTGTGACCCGCGTCTTCCGGCCAACGCTGGGGCCACTAGGGCCGACCAAGCCCAGGCAGCACTGCCCCTTCCTGAGTGGGGTCCCCATGTTCTCGGTCCTGATCCATTTATCATCATCGTCTGCCTGTCCGTCCTGGCTGGGTTCCCTCCGGGTGGGGCCTGCTCACTCTTTCCGGGTCTCCAGCCCCCAGCCCAGAGCTGGAGACGCAGCCCCAGGCAGAAGAGTCCCAGTGGCTAGGGCTGTTCGTCCTGCACAGGAGGAGGTTCTGGGGCAAAGTGCTCCACTGTCCCCCAGAAACCATGCTCTGAGGAACAAAGGCTGTTTTCTAGAAATGGGTCCAGGGTTCCCCAAAGCCAGTTTGGTTCACCCTGAGCCCCCAGCCCCCAGCCACAGGTGCAGCCCCATAGCCACGCCCTGGGAGGATCTGGCTGTGGGGAAGGGGGCTTAGGAGCTGCTGCCCCACCCAGCCCTCAACATCGAGCCCAGCTTGGGCTCTCCCAGGTGGTGGGACAGCAGCGCCACGCCCAGGAACCCCCTGCTTGCCCCGGCCCAGAGGATGGGAGGCCCAAGGCTGGATGGAGCATCGCCAGGGGCTCTCTCCTGGTGACCAGCTCCTGACCCCGCCACACCAGTGAGCAGCGGCAGCTCGTCAGTGACGGCACCGAGGAGCCTGGGCGCAGCTGCCTCAGATTTCCAGAAATAGCTGCCGTCAAGCTGTCCCCCAATCTATTTCTATAGTTACCTCTGATCCCACAGCTCCCGCAGGCGCTGGGCTGCTGCTGCCGGGGAGGAGGGAGGGAGGGAGAGAGAGAGGGAGGGAAAGAGGGAGGAAAGGAGTTGCCTGGCAGGCACAGAGGGCGCATGGGCAGGCCTGGGCCAGGGGCTGCACCCTCCTTGGCTGCCTCTGTGCCAACTTGCCCCCTCCCCAGACAAACCATCACAAGAACCCCAGGTAGGGCTGGATCAAGGTGAGGGCTGGAGGGCACCTGTGGCCCCTGCGGGGACCCTCTGCCCTGCCCACTGCCTTCCACCCCTGGACCTCACACTGGTCTGCCTGTCTGGGAGCTGCAGGGGGCAGGGCAGTTTAAGGACAGCAAAGATCCAAGCCCAGGCTCCAGCCCCAGGGCTGGCATCCAGCAGCGACCCCATTGTGGGCACCTGAGGGGGACAGGAGCCCCTGCTTGCACAACATGAAGCAGGAGGCCCACCTGTCCCTCACAGTCAGGCCACCACCTCTGCCATCTGTGCTCTGGCATCGGGCTCACTGCCACATGGCCTGCCGGGGTCCTACATGCCAGGGAGCTCAGACACCTGGAAGGCCCATGTCTGGGGCCCTGGCAGGTGAGAGACAGATGGGCTGTGGGAGGCCTGCGGGGGTCCCTGCTGTGTCAGCGTCTGGCCAGGTAATGGCTCATCTCTAACGAGCTCCTGGACCATTGATGCCATCTCCCAGCACACCGCATGGCTGATGTCCTCTGGAGGCGGCTTGTGTGTCCCGAGCCCAAGGGTGACTCTCACTCCAGGGCACAAGGCACTGTTGGGGACACTAAGCCACTGGGGAGGCACCGAAGGTGGGGGTGTCAGGGAGGCATTCTTGCAGGAGGGGATACCTCACGTTGGGTTTGGAAGGACCGACAAGGGGCATAAGTGGGAGGGTTCTAGGCGAGGGAACAGCGTGCAAGTGCATACGTGCATGTGTGTGTGCATATGTGCATGTGTGTGTGCATACGTGCATGTGTGTGTGCACACGGAGGAGACAGGGGGCCAGGTGTGTTGGGAAACCTAAGCCTGCAGGGACAGCCTGGGTAGAGGCGATTGTTTGAGTCTGGGCTCACCCTGTGGCCCCAGTGCTCCATGGGCGGGTGAGCCTGGGGGCACATAGTCTGGGCCTCAGGATCACACTGCCCGAGTCCGGGCAGAGGGCCCAGGCTAGAAGGCAGGTGGGAGGTGTCCCTGGGGACTGCCTGGCCTGGACGCGGGGTGGGTCCCAGCCAGACCCACAGCCCCTCTTCTAGCTTCTGCTCTCTCCAACCCCAGCTGCTACCGTCCCAGCCGCTGAGGGCGGGGAGCCAGGAGGCAACACCTTGCTCTTGACATTCACCATTTACAATTCACTCCTTTGGGATCCTTTGGCCCCTCAGGTCCTGGGGAGAACCTGTAAATTCTAGGCCGGTGGTTTTCAAGCGTTAAACAAAAGCAGTGGAACAGTGTCTGCCAAAAAAAAACCTTCTATGCAAGAAAATGGCTAAACTAGAACTGCCAGGGTGGGGGATGGGTGTGAAGCCCAGGGCAGCTCCCGCTGTGCCATCGTTGACCGCAGGCCCTCTGACCCCCCTGCGGGAGCACGTCCCCACACCTTGTCAGTGCCTGTACCTGGCTGAGGCCGACAGCACTTCCAGGCTTCCCTCATGGCACGGGGTCCCCTCTGTGGGAAGGGGTGCCTGCCACATGGGCAGAGGCTATGGGGGCACAGGCAGTTCTGTCAGCTGCGGGTGAGGTGGGCCCTGGTGGCTCTGGCTGCCCCCTCCTGCAGGGAAGATGGCTCGGGTGGTCCCAGCCCTGATGTCCCAGCACAGGGGTCTGCAAACTACAGCCTACGGGCCAAGAACACCTGTTAAATTTTTAAATAGTTAAAAGCAAAAGGATCAAAAGAATGTTTCATGACACGTGAAAATGATCTGAAATTTAGGCTTCAATGTCTGTAAGTGGAGCTGTGCTGGCGCCGAACACGCGCATCCGTTTTCCTGCGTCCGCAGCTGTTTTGCGCGGCAGGACCAGGGCTGAGCGGCTGTGACCTGCCTGCGGCCTTTGAACCTCCACACTCCAGCCCTCTTGGAGAAGCTGGCCACCCTGTTCTGGGATGTGCTTTCTGTTACTATAGATAAGATGCTTCTGAGAAAGGGAGAACCAGGGCGCCCTAGGCCCCCGCAAATGACACGTTCTTCCTTTCTCTCTCTCCAGGGGCCCTGGCCCCCGCGTCCTGAGCTGCACCAGCTCCTCCCCGGGAGGTGGCCAGCAGGGCAGAGGGGCAGCAAGCCTGGTACTCACATGATGGCCCAGCCCAGGTAGTTGGCTGTGCTTCCCCAGTACATGGGGTTGTCCAGGATGTTGAAGGGGAACACGGTCACTCTCGCCTCCTTGAGGATCCCGAAGTAATCACCTGTGGATGAGGCAAGGCAGGGTCCGTCGGCTGTTCATCAGCCCTGGCCACACCATCACTGAGGAAGGCCCCAGAGCGGGCTGTGGCGGGACCTGCAGGTGAGACAGGGCCCTGCACTCCAGGAGGCTCCAGGGGGTTCAACAATGGACAGAGTCAGAGGGACCCACCAGGCACGCTGACAGCAGAGGGCGTGGGGCCCAAGGACTGAGGTGCTGAGCACCGCCCCTGCCCCACTGCTCCTTTTCTTGTGCACTCTGACCCAGCCACGCTGGCCTTCCTCTTCTTCCAGGCTTGCACACGCTGTTCCCTCCCCTGCGATGCGTTTCCCTGCTCTCTGTACAGAGAGCTCCATTCCTCCTCAGGCCCTTCTCCCTCTGCTCATGGCGCCTCTTTATGCAGACCCTTCCTCTTCCTGACCTACCTCCCGCTCTGCCTCACTCTAGTGAGTTCCTCTCCCTCTGGGGGCCTCAGCTGGTTGCTAAGGGCTGCTCTGCTCCACGCCCCCGGCTGCATGGCCCTGGCACCAAGGCCCAGCCACGGCACGCCTCCTGTCGCTCTGGGAGGTCAGCCCTGGTATTATTGTTTTCCCACCCAGCTGCCCAGAGGAGCTAGACCCAGTGGAGAGAGGGTGACTATTGGGCAGCCTGTTCCAGACAGGCCAGCCATGCACCCGTCAGTCGCATGGCCACAAGGCATCCCCCGGCAGGACTGCTCTGAGCCATAAGCAGCGGCCGGTGTCACAGTCACAGAATCTGTCCCAGGCCTACAGAGGATGGTCCCACTGGACACAGAGTAACCGCTCCATAAAGGGTGCGGCTTTGTTCCTCCCAGCCTTCTGTTCCCAGAAACCCCTATTTTGTGTCTCCTCCAGGAGGACAATGGAGCTTCATCCGAGGCGGAAAGTAGGGCAGCTGCCTGACAATGGGCAGCATAGGCAGGAGGGGTCCAGGAGCTGCGTCACCGTCTGGGGACACGGGGCAGGCCCAGGACCACTGGGAAGTTCTTTCTTCCCAGGAAGCAGGAAGTGGGGCAGCAGGGTGTGGGTAGATGGCACAGAAACCCAATTCGGGCTGAGTCACAGGGGGAAGTGACCACCTTTGTCTATATCCCGCGCTGCTGGCCCTCGGCGTTTCTAGGCCATGTCTGCTGGCAGCGCCGCCAGGAGTCTGTGCCCACTGGTGTTTGTGGGCTCCTTCCCTCCCTCTGACTGTTCAGGGCCCCCCAGCTTGTTCTTCCACTGCCGAGGGGCTCCACCCACCATCCTGGCTCTCCCTACGCTGCCTGCAGCCCTCCCTGTCCAGATCCACCCGCACCCTAACCGCTGGAGGGCCCCTGCCGCTGCTCTCCCACAGGACCTGACTGCACAGCCCGGAGCCCCTCCCGTGTGGCTCTCACCGCCCTCACATCCTGGAAGGGCCCTCCACAGCTCCTGAGCCCCACCGCTGATCCCGGCTCCATCAGTCCAACCTCTTCCTTGCGGGGACCCCCTCTGTGGCTCCCACCTCTCTGGGGATGGAGCCTCAACCCCTTGCATGGCCTTCAAGGCCTCGGCTCACCCTCCAGCCCTGTCCTGACCGACAGCACCTGTGCGGCCAGTCCAGCTGCTCCCCTGCCTCCAGCCGCCCACCACTCTGCCCTCAGTCTCCCTCTCCTTGCACCAAGGCCTTTTCCTCTTTCTACCTGCCCACACCTGCCCTCACCAGGCAGATGCAGACGCTCCTGGCTGCTGCCCCCCTTCCTAGACCAAACTCCCTACAGCTCCTGCCTGCGCAGGAAGCACTGAACCACCTGTGGGTGCCCCCGACAGTCCCAGAGAGGCCTGGTCATGGGCGATCCAGAATGCTGCACCCACAGATGCCACTTCCTCCCTCGGATGACCCCTGCGGCCAAGCACAGGCTCCTTGAGAACTTGGAGGGCCCTGTGACAGCCCACGGTGCCCTGGGGGCTGGGCCCAAGAAGCTACAGCCAGCATCTAAGGATGGGGGTGGCAGGCGGGCCCGGGAGCTCCTCAGGACACTGTTGGTCCCAGGAAGCCACTGAGGCCACTGAAGCCGAGTGACCTGCCAAGCTCCTGCACTGGCCACGGCTGACGGGGAGGAAGACGTGGGTCTTCCCACCCATGACGGAGAGTGGGCAACGCCCCGCTGGGCCAACTCCCTGCTCACTGGGAGGGGCTGCCCTTGGACAGGGGCTGCCTCCTTCTCTCCTTCCAGGTTCCGAAGGCTCCCTCTTGTCCCCCACTGCTGCCCCCATCTCCCCTCCCACCCCCACCCCTACTGCCTTTCCCATGGCTGCTTTTCTTTCCCAGCTTGCAAGGAGCTGGAAGTTGCTGCCATCATGAGGGTCATTGGTGGGCGTCTGGCCAGGCCAGCACTGGGCTCACAGCCTGAAAGCACCTCAGCCACAAGCAGAGGGGAATGGAGAAGGGATAAGGTGCCTCCACCCCTCATCTCTCCCCAGACCGATGCCAGCCCTGCCTGCGGCCAAACACAGCACCAACCACAAGCCTGCCTGGCCTGAGAGCCACGCGTGCCGGGAGCTGCCGGGGAGGCGGCTGACTCACCACCACCTCGGGCTTCTGTGCAATAGGGCCTGAGAGCCTTCTGCAAGAGGGAGCTGGTGTGGCGCTGGACTCAGGGAGTCCCAGAACGGGTGTTGAGCGCATCTTCGTTAGCTGGAGAGAAGCAGCCAGGAGCTGTCTTCACTCCCCACGAGGCAGCTGCTCAGCACCCCGGGGTAAGAGTTGCTGTTGGAGCCCAGCCTCCTGTTCTAACCATGGACAAGCCAGGCCTGGAGGGAAGACGCCCTGATGGAGCAGGGCCCCAGCACTCCCACTGATGTCACAGACGGCAGGACCACAGCCACCTGGCCTTGCTCCTCCCTAGGGCTCCTGTGGGCCTGCTCAGGGTCACCCCAGCCCTCAGGGTCTTACCTAGGAAGGTTCCAGTGAACCCCAGTGCAAAGAAGCTGGAGAGCACGAGCACGACGCCCAGTCCCAGGAGCGCAAGGCCCAGGCTGTAGGCCGCGGGGGTGTCCAGGCTCTCCATCTTGGGCTGGCTCAGCATGGCCTGCGTGAAGCTGCGGGCAGGGGATGGAGAGGGAGGATGTCATGGCCCAGAAGGAGGCCATCCTCACCTTCTCGCCCTCTCCCCAGGGAACCTCAGAGAGCACCCAGCCCAGGGCTGCCAGGCCAGGCAGGCAGCAGGTGGCGTCTGGTTCACCCAGGAGAGGGGGTGACAGCAACAGGGAGGGGCCCAGGCCTGTCAGATATTTAAATTTTTTCAAGAGAAGCCAGAGGTCTTGACTCATATGTGAACTGTCCTAACTTCCAGAAATAGACAATTCATGAAAACCACTTTAGACCCTGCATGTGAGCAGGCTGGATTCAGCCCAAAGGCCACCAGCTTGCAAACTCTCATCCTGTCCAATGAGCAACTCATACTATGGAGAAAAGTGAGGCTCAGAAAAGACGCAGGTGCCAGGTTGCAGGGCAGGCCCAGGTGTCCCATTCCCCAACAGACTCAGTGCCCTGAGGCCTGGGGCGTGCTCTGTGCTGGGGATTCCACTTCCACAGTCCCTGCAGGTCTGGCCATATCCTGGGTGGCTTGACTTGCATTTAAAGGCACTTTGGGGGCCCTTTATGTCCTCCTCCACACCTGAATTCCCCCACCAGCCTCCCTTTGGGGCCAAACCACTGAAGGCCTTGTTAAAAGGTAGTGGGGGCTGGGCGCGGTGGCTCATGCCTGTAATTCCAGCACTTTGGGAGGCCGAGACCTGTGGATCACCTGAGGTCAGGAGTTCAAGACTAGCCTGGCCAATATGGTGAAACCCTGTCTCTACCAAAAATACAAAAATTAGCTGGGCGTGGTGGTAGGCACCTGGAATCCCAGCTACTCGGGAGGCTGGGGCACAAGAATCGCTTGAATCTGGGAGGCAGAGTTTGCATACCACTGCACTCCAGCCTGGGCAATAGAGCGAGATTCAGTCTCAAAAGAAAAGATAGAGAAAAAAAAAAAGGAAGTGGCATGACCAAAAGGGGGTGACTATGATAGCAGTGGGTCTAGAGGCTCAGGTTCTCCAGTTGGCTCCAGAGGACTGAGGGCCTGGTGCAGGGAGGACACAGGGGCTAGGTATGTGCTGATGCACCCGGGCCTCACCACAGGGGAGCGGGCGCTGGTGGGAAGGGGGCCCTGGGTGCTAGATGAGAGGCACACTCACAGGAAAGGCTGTGTGTGGGAGCAGAGATATGTGCGACCAAATGTGCACTTCCCATGCTCGCAATAATGACAACACAGAAGAGACATGGAGATCTGCTGCCTCACGCAGGGCAGCGCCTTTTACACTCAGTCTGGACGGCATCTCCCAGCAGGGCCAGCTCACCATCCACCCACCCACCCATCCTTCCTCCATCAATCTATCCTCTGTGCACCCACACATCCATCCATCTGTCCATCTATCCATCCCTCCATCCATCAATGTAGCCTCTGTCTGCCCACACAACCATCCATCCATCCACCATGAAGTATCTTTGCCAGGCTCTTTCAAGCAGATTGAGGCCCCCATCTTCATCCACCCATTCCATTCATTGGTGAATTCAGATTGCTGTGACCCTCTTTATGCTGAGCTAAGGACACACAGGCATATCTTTATGCCTCCCTGGAACTCCTTCCTCCAGCTGGACTGGGAGCTCCTGGGGAACAGAAGCTGCTCCTCCTTCCCTGCATGTACCCCCGGCACTTGGCCCAGGCCACAGAACGGACATTTAGTGCCTATTCATCGACTGGAGAGAAGCAGCAGCTGCTCCTTCCTCCTCCTCCCACCCCCCAGAGCAGAGAAGGAGCCAGGGCAAAAGGGAAAAGGGCCTGTGGACAAAGCCACCAGGACCCGGTGGCAGAGGTGGGCACACCGACCTGTCAAACAGCGGCATTCGGGTGTCAGGGCAAACCCACTGCCGGTCATGCTGCCCACACCCTCAGCTCTCCACCCACCAGTGCCCTGCCCTGATCCTGCTGCTGCCCGGGGCTCAGGGTCACTCCGCAGCTCCAGGCCGAGCCTCTGGGATTGGCTCAGGGTCACGGGCTGCCATGGAGTAAGGTGGCCACACGCACACCCAGTGTGGTGCCACGATCCAGGCACACCTTCTCCCCTGCCTGGCACCCTCCACTCTCCTGCCTGCAGATGGTGGAGTGGGAGGGAAAGGAAGGGTGCCGGCCCTGCTCAGGAGCATGGCTCCCCTGCAAGCATCTGGCTCCTTGGCTGCCACTGCAGTGGGGACTAGAAAACAGACGGGGGTGGGGAGGGGTGAACAGGGGAGAGCATTCCAGAAGGCGGAAACAGCAGGGAGCTGTGCCTTAGAGTCTGGGGCAGGGCATGGAGCAGGGAAGGCTTGAAGGAGCCTGCCAGGTGCAGGCCTCGGCCCAGCAGGGTTTGGAATGCACTCTGCCTGCTGTGGAAAATGCAGAACCAGGGAGACCCATCCCGTGCTGCAATAGGGGGAGGGCGAGGAGGCCAGGCCTGAGGACGCGGGAGGGTCACTCTGGAGGGAGACCCTGTCGCTCTTACCCCTTCCTGCGGAGACCCGAGCCAGGGCCTGGGTCCACACCCCATGCTCAGGGTTCCTCTGCCAGAATTCATCTGCATCACACAAGCAGGCAGCAGATGAAAGCGAACTTCCTCCCTCTGGTGCGGCCCAGCCCAAAGCCCAGCGTGTTCAGGGCCCAGCTTCCCTGGGGGCGTGGCTCAGTAGGAAAATCAGATCTGTCTGGAAGCGATTCCTGATGAAGGGCAGATAGGGGGCCAGGGAGCGGGTGGGAGAGGCCCCAGATCTGCCCCAGACCTGACCCCCAGTCCTCCAGCTGCTCCCCCGCCTATGGCCCCAGTCCTGGGGCCTTTCCTTTCCTTTCCTTTCTCTGAGATGACAGCCTGGGCTGGCTCCTGGCACAGTGCTCTGTGGGTCGTTTGCTCAGAGTCAGCAGAGGAACTGGGCTGAGCTCCTCCCTGGCGTTCTCACCAAGTGGCCCCTTACCCAGTCAAATACACTCTGATTCTAGATTCCAGGTTTACTGGAATCTCACGGCCCCAATTAGGCAATCGACAGTGTTCTAGCTCCTCCATTAAGCCAGGAAAGCACAGTCCGTCCATTCCACAGGGAAAATTAGTGGATGGATGAGTAGCTCTGTGACCACAAGCTCCCTAACAGAATGAGGTAATAGGACGCAATTTCCCTTGGAAGTATTCCGCACTGGGGGTGGGGAACGGAGATGCATTCATTTGCCTTGGGTTCTATTTTTAAGACCTGGATCAAACCTTCAGTCATTAATGTGATTTGAGGCTGTCTGCACTCTGCTCCCATAAAATCCCGGAAACCCTGAGGTGGAGGTGGGGAGGGGGCATCGCTGCCCTCAGTGTCCCCACCCTGCCCCCGGCTGGGAGTCCTGGGCTACACATCAGGCCACAGGCACATGGCCCCACCCGGGACAGGCCTGTCCCGTTTCTGTCTGCAGCCGACCAGAAACACTTCTCTGACTTTGATCATCCTGGGGTGTCTCTGCAACGTGGTCCACATCCACGTGTGGCCTGAGTGCCGTGTATTCCACATCCTTCACCCAGGCTTGGAGTGACTCGCTCTTTCCACTCCGTCTCAGCTACACGACGCTAGCCATGAAATGAGTCCTCTGATGGGCTCATTTCTTTTCCAAGACATATTAAAATAAGCATGTAACTACTAAAACAAACAAACAAAAATGTTCATCTATGCAACCCCCGAAACCATCAAGGGGCTTGAATTCCGGGCTTTGACGTTGCACTAATTCTGAGCATTTGAATAATTCTGAGTCACCTTTCCAAAATGTTTCCAAAACCCATCAATAGCTGAGAGAGAGTCTGTCTTGTTTTACCAACACGGAAACAGATGGTAGAAAGCAGGAGGGGCAGGACGGCTCTCCTGCCTCCTCACGACCTGTAAACAGTGGGACAGGCTCAAGCCTCACGGGCAGGCCAAGGACAACAGGCAGCAGTATCCCAGCACCCCTAGCACCCGGGAATCCTGGGCTGACACCCATTCTCCTTCCAGACTTCCTGGTGGTGTGTGCTTTGGGGATGGGGAGGGTGCCTCTTCCCTCCTTCCCAGCTGCAGCCCCTCAGGTGCTGGCCTGGCCTGGTCTACCAGGGCCTGGGCCCCACTCTTGCTGAACTGCAGCCCCTTTCCCTCCTTCCTTCCCAGCAGCTGGGGCCCCTTGTGCCCAGGTTCCCTGTCCTAAGTGCTCCTCCCACCCCTTACTCTCCAGCTGCCTGCATGGATCCCGCCCAATAGCTACTCCAGGCACCTGCCCTGAGGGAATCACTCTGGTGAAGGGATTTCACAAATAGAATTCAGGTCCTGATCAGTTGGCCTTGAGTTAATCAAAAGGGAGGTGACCCTGGGTAGGCCTTTCTGAAAGGGTCTAGAAGCCAGAGAGACCCAAAGCCAAAGCTGCAGAGCTGCCTGCTGTGCTGCGGGGCGGCCACCAGGAGCTGGGCCTCAAGGACCCGCGTCCTGCCAGCAACCTGAAAGCGTGGAGGACCCCGCCTCCGGTGAGCCCGCACCCAGCAGACACCTTGATTCCAGCCTGGGGAATCCCCGAGCAAAGACCCCGCCCCCCATCCAGCCTCCTGGCCACAGAAACGGTCACATAGTATGTTTGTGTGGTTTAAGCCGCTAAGTTTGTGGGAATTTGTTACACAGCAGAAGGAAACTAATACACTTGGCTTCCCAGTGCACAGACTCTTTAAAAATTCTGGCCTGTTCTGCCAAGACGGCAGGAGTCGCTCTTTTCTGCCGTGGAACGCTGCACACGCCCAGCCCTCCATCACTCCATCGGAAGCAAACTGTCCCGTCGGCTCCATGCCCTCCCTCCTTCATGCACCCACTAGACCCCTGGCCTGTCCTGACCACATCCTGGAGCAGGTCTAGCCAGGCACTGGGATGCATGCAGCAGTGACCAGGACATGTGGTCACTGAGACAGAGGGCCACGTGTGCCAGCCTCCTCCAGGGCCATAGTCCCCAAGGGCCTGGCCTCAGAATCATCAGGGAGTTTTTGAAAATAGACTTCCCTGGGGGAGAGGGGCTCTGGGGTGACTCTGGTGTCCCACAGGGTTGCGCCTGCCCCATGGCCTCTAGTATACAGAATGCTGAGGTGTGTCCCCACCTGCCCTGCCCCTGCTGCCCAGCCTGAGTGGGGGCCGCCCTCTCCCGGGACTCACGGGCCCCACCCAGCCATCTGAAGAGCCAGCTCACTCCTCCAGGCCTTGGTCACCACACTTCTTCAGCCAGGGCTCTGCCTGCACCCCACCCACCCAGACCACCTTCCAGAGATCACCCTGCCCCTCCAGTTGCCTCCTTGCCCAGCCTGGGAGCACCTCCAGGTCGAGGAAGATTCCTGATTGACAGCCACACTCTGAGGCCAGGATGCAGCTTCTCAGCCCGGCTGTGCCCGCCACACCAGAGCACACAGGAGCTACTCCCCTCAGAAGACCCAGAGGGAGCCCTGGGAGACTCCAGGCAATTCTGACGTACACTGGAATACAGTTCCATCCTGTGACTGGTGAACGACACCAGGAGCTCGTTGATGCTCTAACAAGTTTGGCTGTCTCCTCCCACGGCCAGGAGGGAGGAAGGGCTGCAGCCCAGTCCTGTGAAGCTCAGCTGGGCCCTGCCTGGCCATCCACTCCTCGCCCGCCCCCGTGGGCTTTCTCGAGACCAGCTCTGTGGCTCATCAGAGGGTAGCGCTCCAGCCAAGGCTGGCCAAGTTCAGCTGTGCAGCGGGCAGCTCAGGCAAGGAACTTCAACAAGTGCCCTGGAGTCCATCAGCCTTCCTCCCCATCCACAGTCCACAGCCAGAGCAAACAGGTCTGTGCTAATGGCCCCCTCGGGACTGGATGGAGCACATCTGCCTCCAGATCGCAGTGGCTCATCCTGCCCCAGGCCTCCCCTGACCACCTCTAGATGCACCGCTGGTGCGTACCTGCTAACCCAGTGACCTGCTCTCCCCTGGGACCTGCTGGCAGGGCAGCTGCTGGTGGCCTCTCGGACCCACTGGCCACGATCCAGGCTTGGCTCAAGCACATGCCTGTGTTCTCCGCCCACCACCCGACTTCTGCTGGGTACAGAGGCTTTCGAGCACAGCCTGGACCCCACGAAGCTTGCCATCTCCCATGGAGAAAGGATGCCACACCCTAAAGGCCCAGAACAGGCACACCCATGAGGACAGAAAGCAGATGAGTGCTGCCAGGAGCTGGGGGGCAGGAGGTGACTGCTCCAGGTGTATAGGGTAAAGAAAAAGCTCCAAAACTAGTCAGGAGGAAGGACTGCATGACATCGGGAAGCTGCTAAATGTCACTGAACTGTAAAGCTTAAAATGGTTCAAGCGGTTATGTCTATTCTACTGCACAAAAAAGAATGCCCACCTCTAGGCAGCCACTGAAGCGATGCATGCATGGGAAAGGGTGTGGGGGTGTGGGGGTGCAGGAGCTGGTCCTGAGGGTCCTGTCAGAGCCTGGCCCCAGAGCCCGGTCCAGCCCCAGCACCTACCACCTGCGTGCCTCACTGGCAGGTGTGGGCAGGAAGGATGGGTCAGCAGTGCGTGCAGCAGGGGCACGGCAGGACAGGGTGTAGGCAGGGGCCTGGAGGGGAAGGACAGTGGGGGAGAGAGTAAGGACCACGGCACGCCTCTGCCTTTCAACCCAAAAGGTGAGAGGAGAAAAGCAGTCCTGCAGCAGCCCGGGACATCCTTTCTCTCCTCCCCAAAATCCAGGAGTGGCTAGTCCAACCGAAAGTCACGGCCCTGTTGGCCAGGCAGACGCCAGGTGAGGCCAACACTGATATGAGAGGTCTGGAGAGGAGGGAAAGCTGGGAGCCACCATCTGTAAGAAGCTGACTTCCTCCAGCTACCCCAGGAGGACTCCCAGGGCCTGGGATCCAAGAACAAACCAGACAGTGCTTTGCTGCCGTCTATACGCCTGGAGTTGGGCTGTGAGTGGGCCTGTCCCCCTGGTCTCCTAGGTACACGCAGCACTAGGCTGGGGCCTGGAGGAGGAAGGCTGACCCCTGCCAGGGCCCTGTACTCTCTGCCTTGAAAAGGGGTGGATGACGGGGGCGGACCTCCAGGGTCAGGTAGATCACAGGCTGTGCTGCTGCACCAGCAGGGAGGTGATGGGGAGCGCTCAAGGAAGCCTCTGGGGTTTCTTTTTTCTTTTTTTTTTTTTTTTGAGACGGAGTCTTGCTCTGTCACCTGGGCTGGAATGCAGTGGCCTGATCTCAGCTCACTGCAAGCTCCGCCTCCCGGGTTTACGCCATTCTCTTGCCTCAGCCTCTGGAGTAGCTGGGACTACAGGCGCCCGCCACCTCGCCAGGCTAGTTTTTTGTATTTTTTTTTTAGTAGAGACAGGGTTTCACCGTGTTAGCCAGGATGGTCTCGATCTCCTAACCTCGTGATCCGCCCGTCTCGGCCTCCCAAAGTGCTGGGATTACAGGCTTGAGCCACCGCGCCCGGCCGCCTCTGGGGTTTCTAGCACAAGATGGGATTGGGCAGGAAGTCAGAACTCAGCAGACTCAGAGCAGCTCCCAGGGGCAGGGTCGGCAGGAGGGGCTCGATCAAGGCAGCTGCCTTGTGGCAATGGCTGGTGTTTCTGGGCAGTCACCTGGCCTGGCCTAGCTGCCCCTGGAGCTGTGAGCGCTGTGGGCTCCAGCCCACTCCTCCTGCTTTGTGCCAGCCCTGATGGTGGTCCCAGCATGCTCTGGGGAACAGGGGTGGTGGAACAGCTCAGCCTGCCAGCCCTGGGCTGAGTCTCAACCCTCTGCAGCCCTCTACCTGTCCTCAGCCTTGCCGCTCCTGTAGGGGGCTCCGAGCTCCATGTGTTCAGTCGGCCAGCACTAGCCCACTCCCTCCTGGCCACTGGGAGTGCGGGTGTCTGGGGGCTGGAAGGCACAGACCCCCGCCTGTCCTGCCAATGAAGCCAGGGCCCCACCCCGGGTAAGGAGGGATACTCTGCCGGTGGCCCAAGAGGCAGCAGGGGTGGGAAAGAGGCCCATCTCCCGTACCCTGATGTCCCACTCCCATAACCCAGCCTGGGTGGTGCCGGTGCCTGCCAGGTTCCTCTGGCCTACATGGATGGAATCTTTTCTCCCTAAGGCACTGCTGATCTGTTCTCAGACGCTGGTCAGCGCTCCCTGAGCTGTAAAACCTCAGGCAAACCATTGCTTCTTAACAAGCCTCACTTCCTCCATCTGCACAATGGGACTCTTCTCTACCCAGAGGCTACAAATGTGAAAATGTTCCCGGGGCCGGATAGTCTAGGCGCTTGTGAGCACACAGGCTGTGCAGACCTCGAGGGCCCGAGGCAGTGCCTTGGGCCAAGCCCCTTGCCCTCCGAGGGGTGAAAAGCCCTCTCTGGGAAAGACTCTTCACATCATTCAACCCAGGGCAGGTGCCAGGGGACCCACCCCTCTGAGGACCAAGACCCTGGGATACCCACCCAGGCCTAGAGACAACCGGCAGCCCCGGCCCAAAGGGCCAAGAAGCAAAGGCCAGGAGCCAGGGGTTCAGCGCCGAAGGCTGACCTCAGTAGGACCCTGACCACACTGCTCACCCACATTCCTGTGGCCAAGCCCACAAGGACGGGAAGGCAGCAAGGGCACCTGGCCACAGAGGGGGAAGACCTGGGCCACCCTCGGTGAGTGTGCGAGGGGCCTGACCACCAGCCAGGCCTGCCCCGGCTCCGCACGTGCTGGCATGGAGCATCTGCAGGCCCCTTCCTGTGCGCACCCAGTGCCTGCAGGCCAGGCTGGTCTGAGGAAGATGGGGCCATGGGGAGAGCCAGGCTGCACGCACCCCATCCAAAGGGGCAGCTGTGCCTCGGCTCCAGTGAGTGCTCCATGTGGGGTGTGGCCAGGCACACACAGAGCTTTTGGTCTGTCTCGACAAGTCAAAAATGGGGATTCTCTCTGGTGCAGACAGTTTCTCATTTTTTGAAGCACCACTTGGTCCATGTTTAGTCCATGAGCTGCAGTGTGCAACAATTCTCAGGGTACTGTGGGAGGTGAGACCAGGGCCCAGAGGTGGGGCAGCTTGCCTTGCACAGCCTGCATCCCCAGGTCACCTGCGGCCATCACAGTCCACGCAGGTGGGCCTTGTCTAGCCTGGTGTCTGGGCAGACAAATTCACTTCCAAGTGCAGTGGGCTGGGCCTCATCACCTAGTTCCAGTTCCTCTTCTCTGATCTTTTCATTTGACAGCAGGAAGGGGCCTGTCCCAAGTCCAGAGATGGGCAAAGAAGCTTTCTTTTTTTAAAAAAATTTGAGACAGAGTCTCGCTCTGTCGTCCAGGCTGGAGTGCAGTGGTGCAATCTCGGCTCACTGCAACCTCCGCCTCTCAGGTTCAAGCAATTCTCCTGCCTCAGCCTCCCAAGTAGCTGGGACTACAGGCGTGCACCACCATGCCCGGCTAATTTTTGTATTTTTAGTAGAGACCAAGTTTCACCATGTTGGCCAGCGTGGTCTTGAACTCCTGACCTCAGGTGATCCACCCACCTTGGCCTCCCAAAGTGCTAGGATTACAGGTGTGAGCCATCGCACCTGGCCTCAAAGCAGCTTTCTGATGCTGGTTCAAGCCTAACCTGATGAGACGGTCAGGCCTGACCCCTGAGGGCTCCCAACCTGGCATCTACCTTCTGACTGGGCGCTTCCTGGAGGAGCCTCCTAAAACAGCATTGGCTGCATGGCAGAGGCTGGGATGTGACCTTGGGACCACCCAGGCATTGTCCCCTGTCCCCCATTCACATACCCCTATTCCTGAGGTCACTGGGGCTCCTCTGCTGGCCAGAGTCTAAACGACTGGGAAGGGTAGGGTGGCTCACTGTGGCAGGTGGCTCTGAGAGCTGACCCCTGCATGCTCAGACACAAGGCTCCCGCATGGTGAGGGACGAAGTACCACCAGTAGCAGCCCTCCCGCTAGCCCAGGGGTTGTGGCTCCCCAGTGAGGGGGCTGTGCTTACCAGTGTGAGCGCAGGAAGTTCAAGAGCAGGATGGTGACGCTCAGGGAGTAGCAGGCCAGGTAGGGGGACCCGAAGGCCCTGCTCAGCTTGCGGGTCTTGTGTTCCCATCGTGCAACCTAAACCATGGGCAGAGAACAAGAGTGAGATGTTTGCTGGGGAGACTCCAGGGTGGGGGTAAACATGCCTCTCTCTGTTTCCCAGTCTCCAAAGCCCCTATTTTTGAAGAAGAATAATTACACAGGAGCAACAACCACGTGCAGCCCAGCCACCCATTATCTGCCCTAGAGCCAGTTCCACAGGGATTTTCGTACTTGTTCCGTTCATCTGGACGGACAACAAGGTCCTTCTGGAAACAACCCTTCAACCAGACACAGCCATGAGCCCACCAAGAGGCAGAAAGAGACGTCTGGCTGAGAAGATCTGTCCCTGGGCAGACACACGGGGTCTGACCTCAGGCCCTAGCTGGGAGCTACCGAGTGCCTCCCACAGACTCTAAAAGGGCCCCAGCGGAACTACCAGAGGAGCCTAGGGCTGCAGGAGCACGCGGCCTTCAGAGCACAGGCCCACATTCCCGCTGCGGGCCTCACCAAGCGTCCATCACAGGCGCAAAGCAAAGCCCTCAGCCTCCTCCCTCTGCCCAAGTGCTCTTCCCAAGGCACAGACTTTCAAACAGTGACTTGTAGCCTCAGAATCCTTTTACTTTATTTTTTTCAAACCAATCACATCTGGAATCTCAACATCTAGCCACCAACAGTGGAGAGAAGGGAGCTCTTCCTGCCTCTCTGCTGTTTCCACAGTCCTGAGCTGGTCATCCCCTGGGCCTGGCCCAGCACTCTGAGGAAGGAACGGAGAGAAGGGGAGGGGGCAAGGAGGATGCAAGAAGACAAACATTGCAGCCTGGAGTCAGGCGCTGGGCTCTAGGTACGTGAGCAAGTTGCCTGTGGGCCCAGAACAGGCGCCTGTGTGTGCACAGAAAGAGCCTTAGGGGCCTGCTCCCAGCCACCTATCTCCACCCCAGCCCCAGCGATGACTGCTGCCTGCTCCACTTCCCAAGTGGACCTGCCTTTCCCCGCAGTTGCAGTGGGAGAGTGATTAGCAATGATTTCGTCAAGGCCACTGACTCCCAGGAGGTGGCTCCCTAGTGAGTCCTCTGGCCAGCCCTGGCCCCTGTCCTCAGAGCTCCTTGGCAGTGGCAGGCCAGGGAGCAGCGGATGGTGGGGTGGGGGGCACGCCAAAGTTTACAGGAAGGAGAGGTGAAGGAGGTAGCTCCGGGGCCTTCCCCTCAACCAGTTGGCACTGCAGCCAATTCTCCCAGAAGGTAAGCAGGCCCTAGTCCAGGTCTCAGCAGGTGGCCGCTGCTGACTCTGTGGGAAGCTCAAAAGGAGGAAGGAATGCACGCTGCAGGGGTGAGGAGGGGGCTGCGGTGACTTTGCTGGGAATGTGTGGGTCGGGGGTGGGGGCAGAAGAGAAGCAGCCTGCAGAGAGCGCTGCGGGGCCTAGGACCACAGCCTGCTTTGTTTTGTTTTGTTTCAATTTTGAGATAAAACTCAAAGTGGTTTTTAGCTGTGCAACCATCACCACGGTTCAAGTCCAGAACATTTCATCACCCCAAGTAAAAACCCCGACCCCATCAGCAGTCCCTCCTCAGCCCCCCTCTGTCGGCCCCTGGCAACCACTCACCGATTTCTGTCTCTATGGATTCGCCTATTCTGGACGTTTCATATAAACTGAATCACACGTTACACGGTCTTTTGTGTCTGGCTGCTCTGACTTTATGTAATGTTCTCAAGGTTCGTCTGTGCCACAGCGCATAAATGCACTTCATTCCCTCTTACGGTTGAATACAACTCCAGTATATAAAGCTTTTGTCCACCAGTTCAGCAGCTGATGGACACTTGGGTTTTGCGTTAGCAGCATTGTTCACAGTGACCAAAGCTAAAGCCAAGCAACATTCAGGCACTTGCTAGGAACAATCGTGCCCAAGTGTTTTGTGGATGTGTGTTTTCTTGCTCTCAGGTATACACCTAGGAGTGGAATTGCTGGGTCACATGGTAAATCTATTTATTGAAGAGCTATGAAACTGTTTGCCACAGTGGCTGCCCCATTTTCCAGCCCCACCAGCAACGCATGAAGATTCCAGTTTCTCCACATCCTCCCCAACACCAGTTATTTTCCGTTTTTAAAAATTATAGCCTTTGGCGGCGGGGAGGACACTGAGCATGGTGGCTAACACCTATAATCCCAGCACTTTGGGAGGCTGAGGTGGGAAGATTGCGTGAGCTCAGGAGCTCAAGACCAGCCTGGGAGACGTCGTGAGACCCTGTCTCTCCAAAAAAAAAAAAAAAATTAAATTAGCTGGAAGATTGCCTGAGTCGAGGCTGCAGTAAGCCAAGATGGCACACCACTGTACCCCAGCCTGAAGACAGAGCAAGACCTTGTCTCAAAAAAAAAAGAAAAGAAAAAAAAATTTTTTGTAGCCATCCGAGTGGGTATCAGGTGGCTTTGGTCTGCATTTCCCTAACAATAAAGAAATACCTTTCCAGCCGGGCGCGGTGCTCACGCCTGTAATCCCAGCACTTTGGGAAGCCAAGGCAGGTGGGTCACGAGGTCAAGAGATCCAGACCATCCTGGCTAATACGGTGAAACCCCGTCTCTATTAAAAATACAAAAATTAGCCGGGCGTGGTGGCATGCATCTATAGTTCCAGCTACTCGGGTGGCTGAGGCAGAAGAATCGCTTGAACCCGGGAGGCGGAGGTTGCAGTGAGCCGAGATGGCGCCGCTGCACTCCAGCCTGGCAACAGAGCAAGACTCCATCACAAAAAACAAAAGCACAAACAACAAAAACCTTTCCTTCAAGGGCTCTCTCTGCCGTCCTCAGCCTCCCATACAGCACCCCTCCCCCAACAGAGCCAGGCCACACCTGTCCCTTAGCCTCGGAAAGGGCCAATGCTAAATGAGCTTTCAGAACAATCTAATGACAACAGAAAAGCATCAAGCAAGACTAACCCATGTGGAAAAGAAAAAGAGGAAACCACGCCTTGCCTCCCGGCGGGGTGGTATTCGATGGGGCTATTATTCCGAGGCGATCGATAAACCAGCAGCCAGCAGGACTCCCAGAACTTCCTTCCCTGCCTGGCAGCACCACCGTGCCCTCTCTGGGAGCCCAGCTGCTCATTTCATCCAACAATAGGCGGGTGCGGGACGCAATCGCCTCCCAGGGCCATGCATGTGAGCCCTTAGTGGGCAGCAGTGTGGCCCGGCGCTCTGCTGTCACTGCTCCTGGTTTTTGCCTGTCTTCTACGTTTCCAGAATCCTAGAGTGGGGATTCATTTGCCCAACCCTTCACGCCCCTGGCTCAAATTCCCTCTCCCCGGGGCTGCCAGGACCCTCCAGGTAAATGTAAGCTTCAGATAAACAATAAACTGGCCGGGCGCAGTGGCTCACGTCTGTAATCCCAGCACTTTGGGAGGCCGAGGCGGGAGGATCATGAGGTCAGGAGTTTGAGACCAGCCGGGCCAACATGGTGAAACCCCGTCTCTACTAAAAATACAAAAATTAGGCTGGGCATAATTTTTGGCATAAACCCGGGAGGCGGAGCTTGCAGTGAGCTGAGATCCAGCCACTGTACTCCAGCCTGGGCGACAGAGCGAGACTCCGTCTCAAAAAAAAAAAAAAAAATACAAAAATTAGCTGGGTGCAGTGGCAGGCACCTGTAGTCCCAGCTACTCGGGAGGCTGAGGCAGGAGAACCGCTTGAACCCTGGAGGCGGAGATTGCAGTGAGCCGAGATCGCGCCACTGCACTCCAGCCTGGGCGACAGAGCGAGACTCCGTATCAAACAACAAACAAGCAAGCCATGTTTTGGGGCAAGCTGTCCTACGGGACTGCTTTTAATCCTAAAACAGTCTGTGCTGTTGACCTGGAACCCTAATGCAACCAGGCCCTGGGTATGTGTTTGCTCCATTCAGTAGCCCAGCCCCTCCCACACCCGGGCAAGGAGTCCCCAGCTGAGCTCTGGAACACACCGGTCTCCTCCCCAAATGCTGGCTCCTTTTCTCTTCTTTTTTTGCAAATCTCACCCACAGCCTCTACCCTAGGGCAGAAGAGACAGGTCCAAGGCAAGTGGAGTGGGAGGAAAACAGGGATGGGGGCGAGACCCAGGGACACCATCCTGGCCTTGACGTTCGCCAAAGCCGACAGCACTTCATAGGCAAATCACTCAGCTGTCCGCTACCTCAACTGAGTTACCTGCAAAGTAAGAAAAACGGGATGGACAGTACCCCCCACCCCGATCCCCGAGCCAGCGTGGTGGGAGGGGCAGAGCAGGTGAGGGATGAAAGACTCCCGGCCCTGGCATGTGGCCCAGGGCATGTGAGAGTGCCCGTCTCTCCCCCTATTTGTGGCTCAGAGCAGGGACTGGGTCTGATTTCCTTCTGGGTCCCACTCAGATGGGAACCACCTCTGCCCATGCACATGCCCGTGGGGCCTGTCTGGCCTGAGGTGGCAGCTCCGGCCTCCGTCTCCAGGCCAGGACCATGCTTCTTCCCTGCCCTTTCCAGGGCACTATTCTTGATGTCCTTGGACTCAGAGGTTGTAACTGGCAGACTAGATGTATCCTGGTGAAACTCATAGCATGTTTAAAAATATTTGGATCAACAATTAAACACTCAGCATTTTTCACATAAAAGCCAAGGCTTCCCAAATCTTGGCAATGAGCACAGCCTCCCAGCCTGCAGGGCCTCCACAAGTCCAGCTATGCAGTAAGGGCCCAAGAAGCAGGACCCCCTTCTGGGACAAGACCCTTTTCTAGAAACTTCCCATTGGCCTCAAATTTCCTACGCATCCTTGAAGTGAGGCCGCAGAAAGCAGAGTTTTTTATTTTTGTTTTTGTTTTCAGATGGAGTTTTGTTCTCGTTGCCCAGGCTGGAGTGCGATCTCGGCTCACCACAACCTCCACCTACCGGGTTCAAGCGATTCTCCTGCCTCAGCCTCCCAAGTAGCTGGGATTACAGGCGTGCGCCACCATGCCTGGCTAATTTTGTATCTTTAGTAGAGACGGGTTTTCTCCATGTTGGTCAGGCTGGTCTCAAACTCCCGACCTCAGGCGATCCGCCCGCCTCAGCCTCTCAAAGTGCTGGGATTACAGGCATGAGCCACCATGCCCAGCGAGGGTAGAGTTTTTTCTGGTTTTGTTTTTGTTTCTGAGACGGAGTCTCGCTCTGTCACCCAGGCTGGAATGCAGTGGCGCAAACTCGGCTCACTGCAAGCTCCGCCTCCTAGGTTCACGCCAGTCTCCTATCTCAGCCTCCTGAGTAATTGGGACTATAGGCGCCCGCCACCACGCCTGGCTAATTTTTTTTTTTTTGTATTTTTGGTAGAGGCGGGGTTTCACCATGTTAGCCAGGATGGTCTCCATCTCCTGACTTTGTGATCCGCCCGCCTCTGCCTCCCAAAGTGCTGGGATTACAGGTGTGAGCCACAGCGCCTGGCCTGTAGAGTTTTTTAAATCCCCCTTTGAAGTGAGACATGGCTCATTCACACTCATTGAAGGACTGATGGGCGAATGTCCACCCCAGTGCCCAGCAGGGCAGCTGACGGTTCCCAGCGCCGGGTTCTGGGCTCAAACACCGGCTCCTCTACTTGCAGTTTTGGCAGGTTATTTCCCCTCTCTCTGCCTGTTTCCTGATCTGTAAAATGGAGCTAATAATACTCTCTACTGCGTCACAGAGTTGCTGTGCGGATTAAGCGAATTCCCGCCCATGAATTGCCTGGAGCGATGTCTACACCACGGCGTGTGGGCGCATGGCCGTGCTGCTGTTTGTTTTGTTTTGGAGTGTGCAAAAGGGTGAGAGTCAAAAGGCATAAGACCGAGCTATTGGCCTGATGGGCCCCAGCAAAGCTGATGAGGAAAGTCTGTTGTGAAGCAGTGTCCCTAAGGAGAGGACAGGCAGACAGAACTGTGCCACACTGGGCTCGCCAGCTGCCAGGCCTCTCCCTCAGCGGCCAGCCCTTGACTGACTCTCAGAAGCTCCTTCTCTCCCACCTCGTCCTTCCCTGGCTAAATCCGCCTAACACCCAGCTGCAGTGGTAGGTCCCATCTGGATTCCACAGCCAGGACCCCCACCAGCTGGCCCAGGGCTCCCAGCCTGGGCACCTGGGGATCTAGAATGCCCCAAGCAAAGGGCTAGTGCTTCGCATTGGTAATGGATGCTGGGGAGGAGCTGGTGCTTCCAAGAGCTGCCAGCTAGGCAGGCCCTGGGCCAGTGAGCAAGTGTGTGTATGAACAGGCAGCTCTCCCAGGTTGCACCATGTCAGCCCTCTCTGCTCTGCACATGCTAGGCCCAGCCAGCCCCGTGACCTGGATCACACCTGCCCTTCCCAACACCCAGCTCCACCTGCCCTGCCAGGTGTGCACAGCCCTGGCTCCTTTCAGATCTGCCCCAATCTGGCCAGTGCCGCTGAACCTGGGCCAGGGCCTTTCCAGGACACAGGACCAGCGGCAGCTCAGGGCAGCATCCAACGCGTCCCACAGCACGTGGCTCAACTGCCCTTCCACGTGACACCGCCTGCCCAAGGTCTCCAACAGTCATTGTCTGTTGGACAATGTTGGCGAGCCCAACGGGTCAACAGACCTGCCCGCTCCACCAGCTAGTCCAGTGAATCAATCCCTGTCCAAGGTACACCCAAGCTTTCGCCCTGCGGTGGGTGCACTTTTCACTGCAGTGCCAGAGAGCAGGTCCCAGCACCAGCTGCCCACGTCCAGACAACCCGCACCTGAGGCCCCAGCAAAGCAGCATGATCCAGTTTCACACTGGAGGGGCCATGGCACCGTGGGGGACGCTCGCCTCCCCCAGCCAGCAGTGCTCACGCTCAACCTCTTCACTCCACTTTGCTCCCCGGCTCCTCCATTAGGACGGTCCACATAGCACAGGAAAAACAGCAATAGGAACATGGGCTCTGAGTTTAAATTCTAGCTCCAGCTCTACCTATAGCATCCTATAAAGATGGAACCCACCCCAGTGTCCACTGGCAGGGGGAGGGGCTGAATGAACTGCGCTACAGCCCCACGCTGGAGAAGGGCTCCTTGGAGAAAGGAAGGAGGAAGATTTCTATCTATTGCTATGGTGTGAGCTCCAGGATATATTTATTAAGTAAAAAAGCAGGTGCAGAAGAAGGTGCACCCAACCTGTTGTATAAGAAAATGAAGAGGGGCTGCGGGGAGATACACACACAGCACTTGCTTACATTTTCAAAAAGAAACGGGAAGGACAAACCCAAAACTGATCAAAATGATTACCTACAGGTGAGGAAGGACACATGCCAGACATTTACAAATGTCCTTTGTTGACTATGGAACCATGTAAATGTTTTGCATAATTAAGAGTAAGAACAGGGTGGGCGTGGTGGCTCACACCTGTAATCCCAGCACTTTGGGAAGCCAAGGCGGGCAGATCACCTGAGGTCAGGAGTTCAAGACCAGCTTGACCAACATGGTGAAACCCTGTCTCTACAAACATACAAAAATTAGCCGGACATGATGGCAGGTGCCTGTAATCCCAGCTACTTGGGAAGCTGAGGTGGGAGAATCCCTTGAACCTGGGAGGCAGAGGTTGCAGTGAGCTGAGATGGCACCATTGCACTCCAGCCTGGGTGACAGAGATACTCCGTCTCCAAAAAAAATAAAAAGAGTAAGAACAAAGGAACTACTAGAAATCCAAAAACTCAATCAATGAACCTGGTAAAAACACAGATAAGAAGTTTCAAGTGATTTTGAAACATAGTATTTTGAGTAATCCTCCCTCCTGCTGCACAACCTGAGGACAAAAGAACCCAGAAAGATTCTAGATTGCATCGAGTAAAGCTATTGTTGGTCATAAAATATTTAAGAATACAGATATTATTATTTTGACTATATACACATTAATTATGTTACTGTATTTAGGATCCAAGCTTCCTATAAGAGAAAAGTGGTACAAAAATGAAATTAAAAGGTTGAACAAAAACTTCTGAAATGGAAATATTGGTATGAACTCATGATTTATTTCTATTTCTAACAAATTCATTTTTCCATTACAAAAAATTAGCCGGGCGTGGTGGTGGGCACCTGTAGTCCCAGCTACTTGGGAGGCTGAGGTAAGAGAATTGCTTGAACCCGGGAGGCAGAGCTTGCAGTGAGCCAAGATCGCGCCACTGTACTCCAGCCTGGGTGACAGACCGAGACTCCATCTCAAAAAAAATAAAACAAAATTCATTTTTCCTAGAGAGGCCTGAAACAGTGAGCACCCTAGCATTCAAATTGTGGTCTCCAAATATCATTTTCCACTAAAAATAACCAGCGCTCCTTGTTTAAAGGCCAATTCCAATCTACTCTGGGAACAGAAGATGTTGAACCTGAGACTGAAAGCTATGAAAGACAAGGTGGAAACGCCAGAAGAACACTAAGAAACACTTGAAGCTCCCCAGCTGGCTAAAGGCGGACATGCTGAGGTTGCTAGGACACTAACGCATTATTCTGAAATTGTTTTTTTAATCTTTTTTATAAGACAGGATCTCAGTCCGTCTCGTTAGGATTGTCTTTATTCAGAGACAACAATAATTGTCTATGTCAAAAATCAGATGGAAACCACAAATAGATGGATATGAAAATACAAAAAACTTAGAATACTTTCAAATAAAAGGACAAAGTGGAACTAACACAACCAGATTTTGAGATGTCTGACAAAGTGCTAACGCAGTTCAGTGGAGAAAGGACATTTCCACAGATGCCACTGGAACAATTGGCTATCATATGCCAAAAAAAAAAAGTGAACTTCAATCCATAACTCAGAAAAAATATAAAAATGAATTCAAGATGGACTATAAATAGAAATATAAACCTAAATCTATATATAAATATATCAATCTAAATATATAAAGCCTTCTAAAACGTTTAGAAGAAAATAGACTAGAGAGAATCTTTATGATCTTGGATTACATGATGATTTCTTAGGCAAAATATGAAAAGCATGATTCATAAAAGAAAACGTGATAACTTGAAATTCATCAAACTTTTTAAACTTCTCTTCAAAAGACATTCTTGATAGAATGAAAGGATCAGCCACAGACTGGCAGAAAATATTGGCAAAGCATGTACTTCTTGAGGGATTTATATCAAAAATATATACAGAACTCTTTAAACTTGATAATAAGAAAACAAAAAGTTCAATTTTTTTCAATGGGCAGAAAAATCCAGAGCTAACGTCATACTTAATGGTGAAAGACTGGATGTCTTCCCCCTAAACTCAGCAACAAGACAGTGAAAGGACATTCACTCTTACCACTGCAATTCAACTTTGTACTAGAGGTTTTAGCCAGGGCAATTGGGCAAGAAAATGAAATAAAGGCATGCAGATTGAAAAGAAATAAGTAAAACAACTCTATCCACAGATGACATAATCTCATACATGAAAAATCCTAAGGAATCCACTAAAAAAAATTCAAGCTAATAAATGAGTTTAGCAAGGCTACAAGATATGATTGTATTCCTATATACTTGCAATAAAAATTCTGAAAGTAGGATTCAAGAAAACAATTCCATTTACTACAGCATTCAAAGGGGTAAAATACTTAAGAATAAATATAACAAAAGTACAAAACTTACTCTCTGAAAATGAAACATTGTTCAAAGAAACAAAAGATCTAAATAAATGGACAGACATCCCATGTTCATGGATGGTACTGGTTAAGATGGCAATACTCTCCAAACTGATCTAGAGATTCAATGCAATCACAGTCAGAATCTCAGCTGGCTTCTTTGTAAAACTGACAAGCTGATTCTAACATCCACATAGATATTCAAGGGTCACGAAATATCCAAAACAATCTTCAAAAAAAAAAAAACAAAAACAAAAAAACGCCAGGGTCCATGGCTCATTCCCATAATCCCAGCACTTTGGAGGCCAAGGCAGGCAGATCACCTGAGATCAGGAGTTCAAAACCAGCCTGGTCAACATGGCGAAACCCATCTCTACTGAAAATACAAAACTTAGCCGGGTGTGGTGGCAGGCACCTGTAATCCCAGCTACTCATAAGGCTGAGGCAGAAGAATTGCTTGAACTTGAGAGGCGGAGGTTGCAGTGAGCCGAGATCACGCCACTATACCCCAGCCCGGGCAGCAGAGCCAGGCTCTGTCTCAAAAAAAAAAAAAAACAAAGTTGGAGAAAAAGTTGGAGGACTCACTTTTCCTGATTTCAAACTTACCACAATGCAACAGTAATCAAGACAGTGTGGCACTGACATAGGGATAGACATAGACCAATGGAATAGCATAGAGAGCCCAGAAATAAACTTCTACAGACATGGCAAGTGATTTCCAACAAGGCTGCCAAAACAAATGTATGTGGAAAGAATAGTCTTTTCAGCAAATAGCACCAGGACAACAGGATATTCACATGCAAAAGAATGAAGGTGGACTCTCAGCCTCTCATCATATACAAAAACTAAGTCAAAATGGATCGAAGACCTAAATGTAAGAGCTAAAAGTATAAAACTCTTAGAAGAAAACATAGGTGTAACTCTTCATGATCTTGGATTTAGCAATGGTTTCTCTGACGCGACACCAAAAGCACAAGCAACAAAAGAAACATAAATTGGCTTTATCAAATATTTAGACTTTTCTACTTCAAAGGATTCTATCATGAAAATACAAAGACAACCCACAGAATGGGTGAACATATTTGTAAATTATTTATCTGATAAAGGATTGTATCTAGAATAGATAAAGAATTCTTACAAAATGGCTAAAAGTAAAAAGGGTTGGAGAGAAGCAGAAGAACCGGAATGCTCACTCCTTGCTGGTCAGAATGGAGAATGACACAATCACTTCCAAAGGCAGTTTGGCAGTGTCTCTCTTTTTTTTTTTCGTGATAGAGTCTTGCTCTGTTGCCCAAGCTAGAGTGCAGTGGCGTGATCTCGGCTCACAGCCTCCCAGGTTCTAGCAATTCTCCTGCCTCAGCCTCCCAAGTAGCTGGGATTATAGGCGCACGCCATCACACCCGGCTAATTTTTGTATTTTCAGTAGAGACGGGGGTTTCACCATGTTGGCTAGGCTGGTCTTGAACTCCTGACCTCAGGTGATCCACTTGCCTCGGCCTCCCAAGGGATTACAGACATGAGCCACCGCGGCCAGTGCGGTTTGGCACTCTCTTGAAGCATTACGCACACACCTACCACCACATGACCCAGCCATTCCACTACTAGTGTTTACTTAAGAAAGATGAAATCAGCTATCCAGGCAGACTTCAACATGGATGTTTACAGTAGCTTTACTTGTAATAATCAAAACCTGGAGACAACCCAAATGTCCATCAACCAGTGAATGAGTAAACAAACCATGGTGAATGGATACAATGGAACACTACTCAGCACTAAAAAGGAACTAGCAGTCCCTGCAAGAGCATCCATCACCCACATAGTAACTATGCTGAGTGACAGAAGCCAGCCAAACATAGGGTATACTGTATGATTCCATTTTCATAAAATTCCTAAAATGCAAACTAACGTCCAGTGACAGAAAGCAGATCAGCAGCAGCCTGGGTCAGAAGGGGCAAGAGGGGCCGGGGGGATCTCAAAGGTGGGAATGGATTTGTTCACAGTCTTACCCGAGCACATGCCTCCTGGCTGGAGAAACATGTCAAAACTCAAATTGTAGGCGGGGCACAGCGGCTCTCGCCTGTAATCCCAGCACTTGGGACTTTGCGAGGCCAAGGCAGGAGGACTGCTTGAACCCAGGAGTTTGAGACAAGACTTGGCCAGATGGTGAGACCCCCATCTCTACAAAAATAAAAACATTAGCCAGTGCAGTGGCACATGCCTGTAGTCCCAGCTACTCTGGAAGCTGAGGCACTTGAGCCCCGGAGTTCAACGCTGCAGCACGAATGCACTCCAGCCTGGGCAACACAGCAAGACCCCATCTCTAAAAAAAGACAACTCAAATTGTATGCTTCATGTAGGTGCACTTTGTTGTAAGTTGGTTATTCCTCTATGAGGCTATTTTATTTTATTTTATTTTATATTTTGAGATGGAGTCTTGCTCTGTCATCCAGGCTAGAGTGTGTGGTGCAGTCTCAGCTCACTGCAACCTCTGCCTCCTGGGTTCAAGCGATTCTCCTGTCTCAGCCTCCCGGGTAGCTGGGATTACAGGAGTGCGCCACTATGCCCAGCTAATTTTTGTATTTTTAGTAGAGACAGGGTTTCACCATGTTGACCAGGCTGGTCTCAAACTCCTGACCTCAGGTGATTCACTAGTCTTGGCTTCCCGAAGTGCTGGGATTACAGGCTGAACCACCACGCCTGGCCTGTAAGTCTATTTTAAAATGAAATTATTAATTTTGCTGAATGTTTAATGTATTATATTATTAAAAGTTCTTACTAGTGGCCGGGTATGGTGGCTCATACCTATAATTCCAGCACTTTGGGAGGCCGAGGCAGGTGGATCACAAGGTTGGGAGATCGAGACCACCCTGGCCAACATGGTGAAACCCCGTTTCTACTAAAAAAAAATTGGCCGGGTATAGTGGCGTGCACCTGTAGTCCCAGCTACTCAGGAGGCTGAGGCAGGAGAATCACTTGAACCCAGGAGAAAAGGTTGCAGTGAGCTGAGATCGTGCCACTGCACTCCAGCCTGGGGGACAGAGCGAGACTCCATCTCAAGAAAAAAAAGTCCTTACTTGTTAGAGATACATTCTGCGTTTCATATGTATGTGAGATATTTACTGATGAAATCTGATGTCTGGATTTGCTTTAAAACACTCTAGTGAAAGGAAGCAGACAGGAGTGAAGGGGAAGAGGTGGAGATGGAACAAGAATGACATATTGTGAGAGAATTCTTGAAGCTGGGTATTAGGTATGGTGGTGCAGGGGTCATTAAACGGTTCTAGTTTAGTGTATGTTGCATATTTTTGAAAATAAAAAGTTAGAAGGCAAATCCAGGCTTCACTGTTTCCCAGCTGTGTGAGCTCAGGCAGGTCCCCAACTTCCCTAAGGGTGACAGTCCCCATCGGTGAGCAGGGGATGGTCCTGCCCTCCCTTGGGTTCTATGGGGGACTTGTTCCAGTGTCTGGTGATGGCTCCCTAATTCTGCCACTGTCTCCCCAAGGGACTGAAATCTCCTTAACTGTGGCATGCAGGCCCTGTGCCACTGAACTAACTGTGGCATGCAGGCTCTGATGACACCCATGGCACAGTGACGTCAGCCGACACTGGCATAGGGCTTCCTGTGTGCCAGGCGCTGGGGTGAGTGCAGCCATGTATCCTATTCAATCCGCATGCCAGCCCCATGGGTGACGTCCGATAGTGTGCCTCCCTTACAGGACTTGCCAAGGACACACAGTGAGTAAATGGATTGTAACTCAGGTCTGGCTTCAGTTATGACCTCTGCCACATGCTGTTCCTGAACATTCCAGGGCCTCCCAACTCTGATGGGGGGATCTGTGCCAATCTGAGTTCACAGGACTGTCTCCCCTCACTCGCACCCTAGCCTCTGTCCTTGGCTTCATCCAACAAGCTCAGGCCAAGTTCAAAGGCCTCCTCTGTCTGCCTCTGGGTCCGAAGCAGAACCAGGCAGCCCCCAACCTTCCTCCTGGACAAGGGAGCCCCAGGGACGCTTGTCACCTCCGTCAAGAACTCAGCAGCCCGGCAAGGAACAGACCAGCAAAGGTGACCTCATGGGAGTGTCCACGCCCTGGCTGGCTCCTGTGGGTTTGAGCAGAGGGAAATGGCACGGAGCTGTCCCTCCCTTACCCAGTGGGAAAGTCAGTGGTGTTCCTCTCATGAGTGCCTGCCACACCTGCCCGCCCACCAGGTGCAACTCATGCTCCTTGCTCCCTGTAGCCACTGAAATGGTCCATCGGCCCCGTGGGACCCGGTATGGCCGGGAGCAGGACGAGGCTGGCCTGGCAGTATCAGCCCCTACTCAGGGTGGCTCTTGTTCATGGTGCTGTCGGGCCTGGCCCAGTCTGAGTGGAAGGCAAGAGGCCCACAGCCCGAAACCCTTCACCAGTGCCAGCACCCAGCCCAGGAAGTCAGGGAGCGCGCGGTCTCCCTCGGCAGGTAAGACGGCCTCAGCTGCCCTTACAGGCCAGGGGGGCATGGGAGGGAGAGGGTGTCTGCCACGTGCTCCGCTGACAGGTCCCAGTGGAGATTTCAGGCTGGACGACGACAATACATTTTGCTCCTTTTCCATATCTGTCTGAGGGTCTCTGAGCCCTGCTTACGCAGATGGCTCTGTCCTGAATGTTGGGCTGGTGTTGCCCTGGAAGGAAGGAGGGAGCCGGCATGCTCAGAGTCCAGCTCAGAGGTGGGAGCCTAGAGCTCCTCGGATCTTGCCTTGCTCCTGTGAGGACGCCCCACCTGCACCTGGGCCTAGCCCCTTTTATCTTCCCCTTGCCTTGCTGCTAAGAACCCCACACCGGCCAGAGGGCAGATGCTGTCCCTGCAGGTCCCCAAGCCCCGCCCTCCACGGGTGACTGTGGTTCAGCAACAGCAGAGGCCAGCTCCAGCCCAGCACACCTGTGCTCCCTCAAGCCCAGCCCAGCCCAGCCCAGGACCCTGAGCCAGCCCCATGCCCAGCAGCCTGCAGGAGCCTTCCCCACGCTGGCCCAGGCCTCAGACGGGATCCTCTGTGTGTGTGCCACTCAGCCGCTGATCAGTCATGCTCTGCCACATGGCTACCTCTTCCATCCCTGATACTTGTCTTCTGGGAGAAAGCAGGAGGAGATAAGACAGAGTGGGAGGAAGAAAAGGAAAGCCCCAGACCACTCTTTGCTCCTGGAAGCTCTGGCCCCGAGGCTGGGAGAGGCAGACAAACCTTCCAGCAGTGTGACCTGTGCCTGGATTTCCCGGGGAGGGGGATTTGAGACACGGACAGTGCCTGCTGCAGGGCCCAGCATGGCGTAGAAGGCAGGTGTCTTCCCTTCCTGCCACTCAGCTTTCCAGGAGGCTTGGAGAATGTTTGCTGACTTGGAAGACAGTCACACAGTTGTGACTTGGGTGGGACCTCGCCCTCATATCCAACCTGCCACCTCCAGGGAAGATCAAGGCAGAAAGCACCAGGGAGTGGCCAGCTGGCAAACGCCCTCCTCAGGAAGGGACAGCTAGCTGCTGCCGGGACCCATGGCACGCCCATCCTTGCTGTCTGAGGTGGTCTCCCTGATGCTGCAATACGGGGCCAGTCAGGGGCCTGGGTCCCAGCCCTCCCAGCCCTCAGTGACCCGCAGGCCCCACAATGGTAGAGGGAGGGTGCTAAAGAGCTGGGTACCTGAGCCCAGCCAGACAGGGAGGCAGAGAGGTCACCCCATCAATACACGCTGAGTGGCTTCTCCAAAGACGATGGCCACCAGAGGCACAGAGAGCCCCAGGCCAGGACAGAGGCAGTACTGTGTCATTGCTGTCACAGCCCTCACTTAAATAAAATATATATTTAAAAATTTACCTCAGGCTGGGCAACAAAGTGAGATCCTATCACTACAAAAAATTGAAAAATTCTCTGGGCATGGTGGCACATGCCTGGAATCCCAGCTACTTGAGAGACTGAGGCAGGAGGATCGCTTGAGCCCAGGAATTTGAGTCTGCAGGGAGCTTCGATTACACCACCGCACTCCAGCCTGGGTGGCAGAACAAGACTCTGACTCCAAAAAAAGAAAAAAAAAATGAATAAATACACTAAAGGGGAAGAGGCAGTTGTTTCCTCAGAAGATTCGCTGAGTCATTTAAATGGAGAAGCTTTCTACTGCATTTATGATGTCTGATTTATGCACAGCTTTTTAAAGTGTCTTTTCTTTCTACGTAAAACAAACCCACCTGTACAAAGCAACTGAAAAAGTAGCTTAGGAGTGACTCCAACTATTAACCAAATATAGCACAAAGCGTGGTCCGCCTTCTTGGGTCAATATTTACCTGGACTTCAGCCTGCCTCGGAAAGGAAATTTGAAAATATTTGGTGAGTGGCAGAATGGTTGTCTGGCTACACAGGCTGATAAGCAGCTGGGGCTCAGGTTTCCAAGCTGCCCTTTTATGGGCGAGAGACATTATCACCATCAACGCCCATGTGCTAGTAGTAGCACCCACTGCCAGCCAGCTATTTGTTTTGTTTTTGTTTTTTAAAGATTAGTTTATTTTAGAAGGTGGGACTTCAAAAATCATTTTTAAGTCAGATTTGTGAAGGTAACACATAGAGTAAAATGTACCCTTTTTAACATACAGGTCTATGAGTTTTGTTGTTGTTGTTTGATTTTAATAAAGATGGGGTCTCGCAATGTTGCCCAGGCTGGTCTCCAACTCTTGGCCTTAAGCAATCCTCCTGCCTCAGCCTCCCAAAATGCTGGGGTTACAGCTGTGAGCCACTGTGCTCCAACCAGATGTATGAGTCTTGACAAATGCATACCACCACCACATCAGGACACAGAGCGCTTCCAGCCGGCTCCAGGCTCCAGCCGGGAGCCGGGCCCTTCCCTGTCCCACCCCAGACACTCCTGGCCTATGTTCCATCCCGTTTCCCTCTTCCAGTGTCACAGAAGTGGAATCGCGCAGGCTGTGGCATCCTGCACTCGGCGTGATGCCTCTGCAATGCGCCCAGGGTGTCACATGTATCCCCAGCTTGTTCTTTTTTGTGGTTGTGCAGGATTCTTTTTTTTTTTTTTTTTTTTTGAGACGGAGTCTTGCTCTGTCGCCCCGGCTGGAGTGCAGTGGCCGGATCTTGGCTCACTGCAAGCTCCGCCTCCCGGGTTCACGCCATTCTCCTGCCTCAGCCTCCCGAGTAGCTGGGACTACAGGCGCCCGCCACCTCGCCCAGCTCGTTTTTTGTATTTTTTAGTAGAGACGGGGTTTCACCGTGTTAGCCAGGATGGTCTTGATCTCCTGACCTCGTGATCCGCCCGTCTCGGCCTCCCAAAGTGCTGGGATTACAGGCTTGAGCCACCGCGCCCGGCCCGGTTGTGCAGGATTCTTTGGTGTGGACGTGCCACAGTCCGTGTGTCCCTGCCCCAGCTGAGGGACTGCTCATGGGATTTTGCTACTGTAAACAGGTTTTGTGTAACCGTGTATTTTCATTCATCTGAGGGCCACTGTGCTGTCAGCTAAGCACAATCATGGGGCCTGAATCAGCTCACAAGGTCACTGTGCAGGGGAACCATTGCCCTCATTGAGGGGCACAGAGCCCCGGGCACAGCCCCACAGCTCAGAAGTGTCGAGGCATCCGGCCTGTGGGACTCCACCCCTGTATCACCACCCTCTGTCTGCCACAGCCACTGTGCCCCACCCATGCACTGTCGCCTGAATCTCTCAGGAGTGTGGGCAGGAGGGGTCCTGGGAGGCTGGTGCAGGAAAGACTGACCAGGCAGGTGGCAGGGAGCTCACAGCCTCCAGGCAGGAGGCTCGGGAGCAGGAGGGCCCACCACAGGAGTGCAGGGACAGGGGAGAACAAGGAACAAAGGCTGGGGGCCTGGAAGGACAGAGCCATCTTCTGCAAAAGACAGAATCTGAGTTGAGCCTGGAAGCAACGCCCCAAGGGAAGGGGCCAAAATGGACAGCAGCCAGCCCTGGCTGTGGGTGGGGATGGGGCAGGCGTGCAGGATGGAGGGTAGGGCCTGGAGGGCTCATGGATGAAGGAAGGAGAGTTGCAGAGGGGCCTTCCAATCCCAGCCCCAACTTCCCTCTCCCGACAGAAGACCCCCAACATGGGGCAATGGCCAGCGCGAGAAGGGGGCTGTCCCAGGTGGACTCCGTGCTCTATCCCAGTGCCTCCTCTGCGCCTGCTCTGTCCAGAGCACACAGGCGAAGGCACCAACTTCGGGCTGAGCACAGCACACAGAAGGGAGGGTGGCCGGCCAGCGTGGGTTCTGGCATTGTGTCAGGGGGTCAGGGGAACTGAGCCCCAGGAAGACTCCTTAGGCAGGTGGCAGCAGCCACTGTGCAAGGAGAGGAGCCAGAGAGTCAGGAGCACCGGTTGGCCTCCACCAGCCAGACCCCCAGAACCCGCGTCTACTTGAGGACACTGTCAGAAGGAGCCCAACATCCAGGCAGCTGCAGGATGACAGGCCCCAGGCGGGCTCTGCCCCTCCCCACGCTGCCCCTCTCCAACAGGGTCCCCACAGCGCAGCCCACTCCTCCAGGCAGGCTCAGGGTCGCACAGCATGCAGCCTCCTTCTCACCCTCTTCTGCAGCAACCCCCTTGCTCCCCCGCCTTGGATGGCACCTGGCATACTGCCCACTCATCACTGGCAAATGAATGGTGTCCCTAGTGCTCCCCTGTGAGCACCGCAATGCATACAACAGGTACTCAATAAATGTTCACTGATTATAAATCTGCAGTGGGCAGGGAGTGTCTCCACTGCCTGGCATTTGTCTATTCTCTTCTCGCTTTCTGTGGGCACGGACAGCAGTCACTGCCAGTTTCGGTGCCAGCCCCGTGCTGAGTCCAGGCACCCTGGCTGCTGAGTGCTTGGCTGAGACGGGGACAGAGCCACCGCTGGGATTCGGGGGTCACAGATGCATCTGCATGTTTATTCCAACCGACGGGATTATTGCTGACGTTAGCGGAGCTGTGCTTGGCCTGCTGCTGTATACAGCACCCATATGAGGTAGGCGCCAGGCCCAAGGCGAGGCATTACAGAAGCACCCCTGTCCTCCCAGAGCCCTGCAAGGAAGGTGTTCCCCCCTCACACATGCACAGGTGTGGTGGCGCCTCAAAGGTCCCCGAGTCAGCCGAACCACCTGATCCCGAGCCCCACATCTTTCAACTCCTCCAGCTCCACACATTCTTAAAACCCAGGCTGCATACCAAACAGGAAGCGGGGAGCATCGTGGAGCATGGCCCACAGCACCTGTCTCCACTTAGCTCTCAGGAGAGAAGGCTGGCAGGCAGCCCCAGGACCACCGGCCGCAGCAGCAGTGGGGCGTGGGCAGGCTCGGACACGGCAGGCCTCATCCCAAGGCGCCTCCCTGGGCCCAGCTCCAGCGAGCCAGAGGCCACTCACGGAGCTTGAAACATCTGCCCAGACCTGGGGCTGCTGCAGGGCCTAAAGCAGCAGTGAGCACAGGTTTGTCGAAGCTTCTGGGTGGTAAATATTTTGATATCTGTGCTCCAGGAAAGGATTCTGAGATGAAGCAACCTGCCCAGGAAGGCTCCTCAGTGACCGGGGCCTGCCCTGGGCGTCTCCAGCCAGCACAGCGGTGGCCTGGGCTTCCAAGACAGAAAAGCTTCCTCATGAGCCCGTTGCCCAGAGAGAAACAGCTGCTGCCCCCGGCTCCAAGGCTAAAATGACAGGCCACAGACACGTCAGCCCAACACCCAGGGCCCACCTGCCCGGCACTGGCCCCTGAATATCAGTGCTGAGCCAGAAGGGCACAGCCCACCTTCCTCTTTCTTTTTTTTTTTTTTTTTTTTGAGATGGAGTCTTGCTGTGTTACTCAGGCTGGAGTGCAGTGGTGTGATCTCTGCTCGCTGCAACCTCCGCCTATCGGCTTCAAGCAATTCTCCTGCCTCAGCCTCCCGAGTAGCTGGGATTACAGGTGCTCGCCACCACACCTGGCTAATTTTTGTATTTTTAGTAGAGACGGGGTTTCACCATGTTGGCCAGGCTGGTCTCAAACTCCTGACCTCAGGTGATCCACCCGCCTCAGCCTCGCAAAGTGCTGGGATTACAAGGCCCACCTTGTTCTTCTTTAAGGCAAGCATGGTGCCAAGCAACCTGTTTTGCCTGATTGAGCTCCCGCTCAGTTAATCAAGAAACAGGGGCCTGGGTGGCCTCTGGGGACTGGCTTGGGATAGAAGGTGCTTGCTCAGGTCACCCCAGATGAGCCTTCTCCATGCCCTCAGCTCACCACAGTCTCCCAGGATTACCTCCCATGTCCAACTACCCTCCTGGCTAACGCTTTCCTCTCGGGCCATGGGGAGAGCAGGCTTAACCATGCCAAGGACACAAACAGATTGAGGACAGGGCCTTTGTATTTTGGTGGGATTGTCTTTCATGGAGGAAAAACAGGGGAGTGGGTTGCGCTCTCCAGTAATGACAGTGACCACAATCCTGGTGTTTCTAGAATCTCTGTTTCGGGGCTTTTCCACATGCACAAGTCCATGAGATCCTCACCTGGGCTCTGTGAGGTAGCCAGGATTATATGTGTGATCCCATCTCACAGATGAGCAAATCCAGGCTGAGGGCAGCCTGCAGGGACCAGGCCGCCCCCTCCTTTGCACTGTTCGGCCACCGTTGGGGGAACAGGACCCAAGGCTGCAGGGACCACCCCAGGGGATGGGCAGTGAAGCTGCCGTTCCTGCACACTGCCGCATCTGGAGTACCCTGAGGCTGGAAGGGTCATGGGGGCATCATTCTTCTCCTCTCCAGCTGCCTTCCCCCAGAGCCTGGCCTCCTCACATCCCCTAAATCAGTTACTTAAACCCAGTGTGGTTCCCAGACCAGCAGCACCACCGGGGAAGCACGTCAGAATGCAGACTCTCAGGCCCTGCCTGGGCCACTCGGCCACATTCTGCATCTGCTCCCGATCCCCAGGACTGCGGAGAAGCCACATCGTGTCCTACAGAGTCCTGAGGCCTCACACGTGCATGTGACCACTGACGGTCCACTGCCAGGGCGTTCTTCCCAAATGCAACCATGAGGGCTCTCCTGAGCCCCCTTTCCCTAGTCCACCTTCCTCAGGCACGCAGCAGTGAATCCTGCAGAAGTCTCAACGGGCTCAGTACCAGGACCCAGCCCTCCACCACATTCAGTGGCCCTTCCAAGCGTGTGGCCCCAGGCCAGGAGCTCCTGCGGCACTGGGAAGGTGGCTGCCCTTTGAAGGGGCCACGGAAGACAGCACATAATGCTCTCACGACAAAGGGCAAAATCCAGCTTGTGCCTTTTTTTTTTTTTTTTAAAGATGGAATTTTGCTCGTTGCCCCAGCTGGAGTGCAGTGGCACGATCTCGGCTCACTGCAACCTCCGCCTCCCAGGTTCAAGTGATTCTCCTGCCTCAGCCTCCTGAGTAGCTGGGATTACAGGTATGCACCACCACACCCAGCTAATTTTTGTATTTTCAGTAGCAACGGGGTTTCACCATGTCGGCCAGGCTGGTCTTGAACTCCTGACCTCAGGCGTCCCAAAGTGCAGGGATTACAGGCATAAGCCACCGCATCAGGCCTCCAGCTTGTGTTTCTAACCATGAAGTCCCCCCACTGCTCCGATTCACTGCACAGACCACAGCCTTGGTGTCCTCAAATGTGACGGGCTGGCACAGGTGCTCATGAACATCTGAACCAGCTCTGGCTTCCTTTAGTCCTCCGAACAGAAAAGACATTTCAAAATGGAGGCAGAACAGGGCGGCTTCCTCCACTTCCCAACCAGCAGACACGGGTCCAAGAGCATCTTCCCCGCTGAACCAGGACCATCATCCACGTGTGAAACAGGGGGAAGAAATGAGGGCGTTTTAGCCACCAAACTCCAGTCCTGAGACTGACCCCAGCTATAGCATTCTCACCAAGGGACCTGGACGTGTTATTTTGGAAGGAAGGAGAAAGGAGGCGAACAGTCGAGCTGTTCTGTCCACAGGGAGTCCAAGGTGGGCCCGGGCCCACATTAACTTGGACAAGGCACTTCTGGTTTCAAAGGGCCATTCAGCCTCCTGTGCAGTTGGCCACCAAGGAGCTGTCTGGCTTCACATCCCTCAGTGTCCTTGCCAAGCCACACCCTGTTTAAAACCTGACCTCTTAGGGCAGTCTAGGAATCATGGCTTGTTGAGCAGGACAGCCGCGACCTCAGTTGTACTGGTCTAGAGCATTCTGAGGGACCCCACCTGCCCATGCAGGTCACCTGTGTAAGGATAAAGGACAAACACACCTTAAAGCCCCTCACCATCCCGGCATCCCAGCCCACTTCTCGCCCAGGTCTGTCCAGGATGTGCCCAGAGGGCACATGCCCCGTGGTCTCCAGCACATTCCATGCTCCTCACACTGTTCCTGCCACCTGGAGGAGCCCACTGCCTGCCTACATTACAGGTGCTGTCAGGCCATGCTGAAGATCCTCCTCTCGTGGCCGCCATCGCCACAGGTCCCAGCCCCAGGGCCATTCCCACGGGCCCACTGGAGAAGCCACAGCCCATGCCGCCAGGCTGGGCTCCTTGTCCTGCATGCTGAGTCTTGGCTTCAACTCCTCCAGCAGAGACGGCCTCCTCCGCTCTTTCTGCGGGGCTGGGTCCAGCCCATGACTCATTCATTCATTCCATTCCAGAACAAACCCTTCTCTTGCCTGCTTCTAAACTTTTGCTCAAAATGTTCTCTTTTGTGATAATGAAGTTGTGCTGAGGTAGGAAATGTCCTCCGTTTTAGAGATGCTATGATGGAGTGCAGGGGACAGGTCACGGCGTTCGTGGCGTCAGCTACCAAGGCATGATGTTTTGGAATCTAAGTGCTGGTGCTCAGAGGTTTGTCCTCTCTACTTTTCTGTATGCTTAAAATTTGTCAATTTAAAAAAAGTACCCCTGTGCCTGAAAAACCAATTCCTTTCCTGGCCTATCTCTTCCTGCTAAAATCTCTCTTTTCTTCTGGAAGGAGGCCACAACCGACCTCCTTCCATCTTCTGTCCCTGGGCCACCTCGCCTGGGCTCGCTCCCAGCACAGCATCTGCTGAGCCCTGAAGCCTCTTCTTATGTCCTCAAGCAGCCTATAAACTTGCCAGGTGGGGCCGAGCCTCCCCACACCTCCCTGAGGCTATACACAGACGCTCTGGCTGGATCCAGTGGCCTGGGCTAGAGGGCGGTGTCACCTGAGGCCAATGAAGCCATCACTAACGGGAGAAGAAAGGAGATGATGGCACCTGTGGAGAAGGGCATGTGTGGGCCACAGCGTGGCCCGATGCCTGCTGGATGCCACTGCCCCCAGGTTTGGCCAGGCTTTGCTCTCCCGTGTCTTGGTGGCTAGCCAGGCAGCCCTGAACCCACCAGGCAGAGTCAAATGGCTTGGGCCCCTCCCAGGAGCAGCAGGGCTTTCTCCACCACATTTTCAGAAGCGGGCTTCAAACTGATGCCAGGCTGGTAGGGGGTGCAGTGGGCATGATCAGGTTTAAGTGACTCTTATTGTTTCTGACATTTGCTAATAAGTCTGATAAGGCCCCGGGAAGAAAATTACAAGATAACGGTATGGCATCAGCTGGGCTAGGAAGAGTGGCCTGGCCACCTGCCACCGATCCAGCCCCCAGGCCTCTGCCCACAGGCACCTGCCTTTGTCCAACCCTGGGGAGCCTCCCTGTCCACCCTGGGGCTGGCCCAGCCTATGGCCAAAGAGAGGCTGGGACAAGGTGGGGCACTGGTAGCCCAACAGGGCTTGCAATTTGGAAGCAGGCCACGAAATCCCAATTAGCTCCCGACCATTGCTGAGTTTAGATGACAACCAAGGCTGCCTCATTATCTTCACAGCTGCAGTCAAAGCGGAGTTGGTTCATTTGCTACGTGCTGACCCTCTCCGTTTAAAGGACAGAAAAGAAAGAGGTGGCCGTGGTTGAACCTCTGCATGCACTGGTGACTGCAGGATGAAGCTGCCCATCTGCCAAAGAGCTCCAGGGGGCCTGTGCCCCCGAAGAGCTGGGCTGCCCACCGCTCTCCAGCTCCAAGTGTGCTCTCCAGCCACATGTTCATCCTGGGGGGCACCCAATGTTCCCTATTAGCAGCTCCGCTGTTACTGCAGGATAATTAATTCAATTGGAAGTAATTGAACAGGCAAGGAGCTCCAAGGTGCTATTTCACACCTGCTGAGGCAGAGAGAAATATTTGCAAACAGACCCAACCCCAACTGCAAGCAAATGCCAGCCACAGTCCTCCCAAAGTACAGAGCTCCTGACCCCTCTCCACAAACAGATCTGTTCTTCAGGTAGTTATGGAGGGCTGCCAAGTGCCAGGCCCTGGGGCACTAGGGCGAGCAGGCCAGGCGTTCAAGGCCTCTGCCCAAGGGGGCCTCCTGTCTGTGCTGCAAGGACTCTGTGTGATGATGCCAGAGATGCGCTCGCCAGAGAACAGGGTGCTGGGAGAAAGAATAACCTGCAGCGAGGGCGGTCAGGGAGGGTGATCTTCACACTGCAGCATGCAGGATAAAAAGGAGACACCACACAGAACACAGAAAGAAGGGCCTTCCAGGCAGAGAAGCATTGCATGCGAAAGTTCCAAGTTCAGCCTCGCTTGTCTCCTGCATAGCTCCCCCAGCCCTGCCTGTGTGTCTGGAAAGCCTCCCTCCTCTTCCTCCTCTTCCTCCTCTGCCTGCCTCCTGTTTCTCCTCCTCCCCTCCTCCTCCTCCTCCTCCTTGTCCTCCTCCTCCTGTCTGGGGCACAGCCACAGGGCCCTGCCCTGCGCATCTCCTTCCTCATGCTCAAGGACAGAACCCCCAGGACCTCCAAGCGCCCGCGAACTGAAAGCAGGTTTATCTCGGACTTGATATTTAAGGGTAAGGTGTCTGCATGACAGGAGCCAGAACACGCTAGTGAGGGGCAGGGAAAATCTAAATCACAACTGAATTCTGTGGGAAATGTGAAGATGGAGAAGCGAGAAGGAAGGAGCTAAGAGCAAGAAGAAAATCGGGAAACACAGAGAGCGTCGTCGAATCAGAGCCAGCGCACAGGCCACCCCAAAGAAATCTGACGGCAGCCACTCTGCTGCACGCACAGCAGCAGGATGCTCTAGATGAACCTCCTCCCACTGCCCGGGATACCCATTAGGCTCCAGTCTCCCTCGACGGGAGGGAACGACTTCCTTTGGTCCTCAAGAACACTTTGAGGTAGTTATCGTCATGGCGGCAGTCCACAGACAGGAGATCCAAAGCTGGCCAAGCTGCACACAGCCCTGCTGGAGTCCAGCCTGGCTCTAGATGAGGCCAAAGCTTGAATGCCCTGGGCTGGGTAGGCTGGGCCAAGCTGTGCTGCCCCTGAGGTCTGACCATCCAGTGGGGACGGACAGCGTGTATACAACATGCCATTCTAGAATGGTCCCTGGGCTCCCAGGGGTCTTCAGGAGGCGAGGAGTCGGGGGAGCTCTCAGGGAGGGAAGCGGATTCCAAAGCTCTAGGCTGCACTGGAGATCATGTCACCTGGGCCCTTGAGGGACCCAGAAGCTCCTCGAGGCATCAGAACATCAAGTCTGTGGCTAAATTCATACCAGAGTCTGAGAAGGCTTCATGGTGAGTACAGGTTTTTTTGTTTTTTTTGAGACGGCGTTTCACTCTTGTTGCCCAGGCTGGAGTAAAATGGTGAGATCTCGGCTCACGGCAACCTCCGCCTCCCAGGTTCAACCAATTCTCCTGCCTCAGCCTTCCAAGTAGCTGGGATTACAGGCACGTGCCACCACACCTGGCTAATTTTGTATTTTTAGTAGAGACGGAGTTTCTCCATGTTAAGGCTGGTCTCGAACTCCTGACCTCAGGTGACCCACCCGCCTCGGCCTCCCAAAGTGCTGGGATTACAGGTGTGAGTCACAGCACCTGGCCAAGTACAGGTCTTGAAGCACAGGAGGTAGAGCCTATCTGGGCAGTGTGTAGCAGGTGGTGTATGTCCACACTATGTGGTGTGTGTCCGGAAGGCACGGTGACCAGGTCACATCTCCTCAGCAGGACCCTGCCCAGGCGGTGAGACCAACCCTCTGCAGCGACAAGCAGCCATGGAATTTTTTCTTTTTTTTTTTTTTGAGACAAGGTCACCCAGATTGGAGTACAGTGGCACAATCACAGCTCACTGCAGCCTTGACCTCCCTGGGCTCAGGTGATCCTCCCACCTCAGGTTTCCAAGTAGTTGGGACTACAGGCATGTGCCACCACGCCCTTTTTAAAAAAATATGTATGTATGTATGTATGTATGTATGTATTTTTGAGACAGAGTCTCACTCTGTCGCCTAGGTTGGAGTGCAGTGGCACAATCTTGGCTCACTGTAACCTCCGCCTCCCAGGTTCAAGCTATTCTTCTGCCTCAGCCTCCTGAGTAGCTGGGACTACAGGCATGTGCCACCACGCCAGACTAATTTTTGTATTTTTAGTAGAGATAGGGTTTCACCATATTGGCCAACCTGGTCTCAAACTCCTGACCTCGTGATCCACCCACCTCAGCCTCCCAAACTGCTGGGATTACAGGCAAGACTTTTATTTTTTTTTATAGAGATGGGGTCTTGCTATGCTGCCCAGGCTGCTCTCAAACTCCTGGGCTCAAGCAATCCACCTGCCTCACTCAGCCTCACAAAATGCTGGGATTACAGGCATGAGCCACTGCGCCCAGCCAACCGTGGCATTTTTTACCTTTTATTTTAGAACACTTTTAGATTTTCAGGGAAGTTGCAAAGACAGCACAGGGCAGGTCTGCGTGTCTCCACTCAGCTCCCTGAGGCTAGTACTTCACGAAGCCACAGGCCACTTATGATAACCAAAGGTGTGACAATCTGTCCATCCTCCTGGGCAAAAGCAGTGCTTTCCAGGTGGGTCTGGGGCTTCCACAGCTTTCCAGCCCAGCAGACAGGAGGCACGTCCTCGTCTGGGCCACGCTGTACCTGCACACACACTCAGTCCCTGAGAGTCCACAGCTTCCAGAGGCCATGCTGATGGGAGGTGGGCAGCTTGGGCGCAGGGAGGGAGCACACAGTGCCCAACAGCACGGAGGAGCACGAAAGGCAGGACGCTGACGGAAATGGATCCTCCTTCGCAGAGTGGTGCGACTGTCCCTGAAAACAGTTCCTCCCTGATAGCGGGGAGGGGAGATCAGCAGGGCTGGGCACAGGGACTCTCTCTCCTTGCTGGTACAACCTGGATTCAAAATACGACATTCTGTGCTAACTGTGCTCCCCACCAACCCCCTCCGGAACGCGTCCCGTGACCCTCTGAGGACAGGGACGTTCGTGGTTCTCTGTCACCCAAAGGGAGGGATAGGACAGAACAGCACAATCTCTGCGTGTTCCAGGGGCTGCTGCCGCTCAGTTTCTCTGGGGACAATCTTCACAGCTTTTCTGTGCCACCGATCAGGTCGAATTTCAAACAGGAGTCCATTTGAGCTTTGCAGATGCACAGCTGGGATGGAATTTAGAGTCCCCTGTGGCACTTGGGGGTCAAGGGGCGTGGGCACAAGCCACACCTGAACGGTCTGCTTCAGGACCCCCCTTCCCCCGACTCCCTGCAGCTATCAAGGGCACGCCACAGCACCTCCTACCACCACACAGTTCAAAACCAAACAAGAACAGAAGTGGTGGGCTCAGGGTGCATTCGGATTCCATCATTTATTGTCGTGCATCTGTGTGATTGTTGTAGACGTCACGAATTTTTAGTTGACAATTACTCGTATTCATTCATTCATTTTCCAGCTCGCTTACTCTAGTTCAAGGTCGCAGGTGGCTGGAGCCTCTCCCAGGGCACAAAGCCTGGACGGGAAGCCGTTTCATCACAGGACATGCTCGCACCCATACCTGCTCAGACTGCGACCACTTAGATGTGCCAGTTCACTGAATGTGCACATCGCTGAGATGTGAAAGAAAGCAGAGTACACAGAGAAAACCCACAGAGTCGTGAGAGCACACAAACTCCACACAGACAGTGGCTGCAGCAGGGAATCAACTTTTTATCATCAACGTTGTAACTAAAGAACACTATTCCAGGCAGATCTTGCATGTACCTGCCCACGTGTGCAGACTGGTGGTATCAGGTGGTTTAATTTAGCACTGTGCGTAGTAGGAAAAGTTGGAAATAAACCAAATGGCCATCAGTGGGAGAACGGGTGCAAAGGTCAGCACCTGGGAAATGCTAATAAACGTTAATTACTGTTGTTATTATGGGACTGTAATCCTCGACTGTTGATGAAGGAAACGATGTTAAACGCCATGCAGACGGCTGCAGAGAACTGCTCAGGAAGGGACCCAAGACGCCGGAAAGGGGTGCAGGGGAAAGGGATTCAAGGGGGGACATTGTCCCTGTCTGCCTTTTTGTGCTTTTGGAATTTTCATCACGCATCAGTGTTAACTGCTTAAAGTTTTAACATTTTGAACATAATAACTGCAGACTAAGCCTGTCCCGGAGGCAAGGGGCAGAGGGCCACACACAGTGGTGAGGTGGAGCTGACGGGTGCCTCTGAGGCCCAGCAGGGCGGAGAAGCTGGTGCAGGCTTGCAGGCCTCCACAGCAGCCCAGCCCAGGTCCCGATGAGAACACAAGCTGGTGTGGGAGCGGTCAGGCCTGTCTGGGGCTGAGATGCTGTCACTCTATGTAGGATTCCAACTGGCCTGTCACAGGGTGTCCCAAACAGCAGATAAGCAGCAGTAAAACAGGAGGGGCAAGGGACAGGCACCAGGCACCATGAGCAGCAATGTGACACTGGAAGGAGGGGCCAGAAACACTGAACAAGGAGAGTCCTGAAAAAGTGTAGCACCCTCGGCCACCAGGGCAGCGCACAAGGGCCGTGTGTCCCAGCTCTGGTGAGCTGCTGGCCGGCGACCCCTCGTCACCATGACATGATTGGATGGAGGAGGGCAGGGAACCTACCTGAGACTGGACAGTTAACTTTTAAAAAAGACGAAACAAAAAAAACTTCGGGCATTGAAAGTTCCACTGAAGGCCAAGCGCGGTGGCTCACGCCTGTAATCCTAGCACTTTGGGAGGCCGAGGCGGGCAGATCACCTAGGTCAGGGGTTCGAGACCAGCCTGGCCAACATGGCAAAACCCCGTCTCTACTAAAAATACAAAAATTAATCAGGCACGGTGGTGCATGCCTGTAATCCCAGCTACTTGGGAGGCTGAGGCAGGAGAATCACTTGAACCTGGGAGGTGGAGGTTGTCTCTACAAAAAATACAAAAATTGGCCGGGCATGGTAGCGCATACCCGTAATCCCAGCTACTAGGGAGGCTGAGGCAGGAGAATTGCTTGAACCCAGGAGGCAGAGGTGGCAGTGAGCCGAGATCTCACCACTGCACTCCAGCCTGGGCGACAGAGGGAGACTCTGTCTCAAAAAAAAAAAAAAAAAGCTTCACTGAATACTGAAGAATTCTCTCATGCAAAATGGGTTCCTCCCAGAGGGTCCTGGGTAAATGGGTATTTCATCTGCCATTTGGGATTCTCATGTCTCATAAGGGCCTTGCCCAAAACGGCCACCTCCGTCCCTCCCATTCCCTGACCCTGTGCTGAGCCCCGTGAGGAGACACCTCTGTGGGTGAGACACTGTTCCTCCCCCGTGGTGCACCCCAAGCCCCCTCAGGGTGGTGGGAAGTCCACCGCCATTCCCGGTTGAGGGATGTGGGTGCCATGGAGACCGACCTGCAGGCTGCAGAAAGGCAGCCATGGCAGCCCTGCGGGGAGATGCCCCTCTCATGGAAATGTGCTTGATCCATAATTAACAAGGGGGCAAGGCCATGCTGTCGTTTTCTTTTTTAATTACCCTGCTGTCGTTTTGACATGGAGACCCAAGATCTAAAATTAGGCCACTGGATCTCGCACCTGACTTTCCGAGCTCCCCAGGGCAGGGGCGTGTCTCAGCGCTGACAGTGAAGAGGTGTCAAATCTGCACTCAGGGAACAACCTTTTCTGAACACGCTGCTCCCTGCGTCCCTCATCCTTTGCCCCCTTTCCCCCAGGCCAGAAGCCTTGGCTGGAGGGCGGCCCGGCTCCCCGTGGGTCCACTCTCCTCTGTGGAGTCCCAGTACCTCACTGGCCTCCCAGAAACTCCAGTTGCAACCTTTTCTTCATGGAAACCAGCACACAGGTTTCCATTTAGGTGTGAAGGTGCCTGGCTGGCTGGGGGATTAGGAAGGCTTTGCTGTCCCCACACGCGGTGTCCTCAGGGACCTGTACCCATGGCCAGGAAGAAGTTAATGTCACTGCTTCCCTCTATCCAGGCCACAAAGTTTGGGGCAGGGACAAAGAACAAGGTGTCAGGGCCCCACCCCACCCTCCAGGAGGGGTGACCTGGCAGCTGGGTGGGGAAGGCGCCCCACATCGCCATCCTGGCTCAGGGCAGTGTCTGCCTGGAACTTGGCTGCAGGGATGCAGGGCGCCTGCACACCTTGGACTTTCTGTGTCCTGCCTGTAACTATCCCTGTCTCCTGCGGAGGCTGTGAGGATCTGACAAGAGATGGAAAGAGCATAGGCAACCACACACACAGGCCCTTACCAGCGGCCACCCGGGTCTGCTGGTGGTGCCACTGTCCCAGAATGACCCCTCACATGAAATTGTGCTCCAGCCCCTCACTCTGGATCCTCCCAATTCTACACCTTTTAAGCCCACGGCAGCTCTCAGGCCCATGATGGGCCTGTGTCCCCCCAACGGCCGGCACTAAGCTGACCCAGCACACCCTGCTCAGCTCAGATCCCATGCCTGGCCTCCTCCCAGAAGAGGAGGGAAATCCAGCACCTTCAGCAGGTTCTCCCCGGTAGCACCTGGCAGTCAGATGTGGCCAGACGGTCCCTTCCAGCTCTGTACCCTATGTGGAAAGCTGAGCCAAATCTAGAAACTTCTCTGGACATCTCTCCTCTGTTCCCCACTATGTCCTCTGCCTGTCCTGAAAGCTGCCATGTCCCTGCCACCACAGGAGAGGAACCGCACTTGGGGGAGGCACTCACCCTCCCTCCCCACTGCCCAGCAATCTCAAACCTCCCGCCCAGAACACACTCAGCCAGGGGTGGGGTGGGGGCTCCTCTGGGCTGGAGGGTCCGGAGGCTTCTCCGGGAGGACGCACTGGACCTGAGACCTGGCCCGTGAGCAGGAACTGGCTGACTGGGGAGGCCAGCAGAGGCCAGGCTCGGGACCTGGTAGCCAGGATCCTGCAGCCAACAGCAACCCTTTCAGCACCCGCTCCGTTCTGTCCTCTGGTCTGTTTCTCTCACAGACATACCTTGTGCAGAGAAGGTGTTTGGCTTTCAGTACAAAAAGACAGAGTTAGAGACCCGGCCCCCCACTCAGCCACAAGCCAGCGGGAGGCTGGCCTCTGTTCCTCAGTAAACAAGGGTGCAGTTCCTGACAATCCATGAAGAGAAGATGCTACCCCAGATGTTCACAGCCCCTCCTCCCATGTCCTACTCTAGAGAGAGCTGTCGTGGCCCCGGAGGCATGAACATGGCCCTCCGTGCTGGGCCAGCAGTGCAGGAACGTGTTCCGGAAGGCAGAGTGCGTGGCCAGCAGGATGGGTGGCTTGCCTCCCAGCTCAGGTTGCTTTTAAGCCAGCAAACATGAGCTGTGAGCTGCACAGGCTGAGCCAATGGAGCCCTTTTCCCGCAAGGTTTCACCAGTGATGGCCAGAGTGAATTCAGCAGGTTTTTTAAATTTTTGTTATTTTTATTTTAATTTTTTGAGACAGAGTGTCTCGCCCTGACCATGTTGGTCAGGCTGATCTCAAACTCCTGACTTCAGGTGACCCACCTACCTCGGCCTCCCAAAGTGCTGGGATTACAGGCATGAGCCATCGCACCCGGCCAGCAGACTTTTTAAAAGTTGCCACAGCACAGAAGTGAAAGGCAGCACTTATCTACTCATTCAAGGCCATGCATGGCCTCCACTGGGGATGGGGATGGGCACCAGAGTAACCACACACACGTGCATGAGCACGAATGGGCACAGCTCTAAACCCTGCATAGGAACCAACTCACTGGATTCTCACAACGACCCTACAAGCAGGTAATCCCACTATGGCCATATAGCAGAGGAGGAAACTGGAGCCCAGAGTGAGGATGTGGCTTGTCCACGTCACCCAGCTGGGAAGCAGTGGACTCTGCAGAGCACTGTACCCACCCCCAGGAAGAAGGGCGACATGGAGGTATGAGGCCCAATTAGAGAAGTGCTGGAGCTGGCTGGAGACAGCAGTGGGACACATTCTGCTACAGCCAGAGCACGCGGAAGCGGAGGAGATGCTCACCAGCACCTGTCCCGGCTCAGCCCGGCCCACCTCCCGAGCCTCGGCTCCCACCTGTCACAGTGTGCTACCCTGGGCAAGTGCCCTCCACCTCAACAGTTTCCCCTGCAAGTGAGGGGGAGCTTTCCAGAACTGCCACCTCTAGGCCTGCATCACAGAAGAGGGTGGGGCTGCCGTGTCCCTGCCTGGGCGGTGACAGCATTCACACCTGAGTGAGTCTGAACCTCCCCTTTCCTTGGGTCCCTCCAGGACCTATGCTGGGGCTTGGGTTCTGCTCAGAAGGTGCTCTGGGCTCCCCTGAAGGCCACTTTGGTCACATTGGCTCTGACCACGGCCCATCCACCCAGACCACTAAAGTCCGTCATGATGATCCCAGGGCTCAGCCAGCCCCTGCTCTGCCTTCGGATCACACAGAAGCAAATGCTCACCCTCTGCGGCGGAAGCCACCCGTGTTTTTCTGCCTCCTGTCCTCTGAATATGGGCATCTGGGTGGGGCAGGCAGAGTGGCTCCCATAGAAGGAGGGGAACACGTGGGTCCCTGGGCTTCTCCTCCAGGTGTCCCTCTGCCTGGGAAGAGCCAGCAGGCTTAAATGCTCCACTCCTTTCATAGATGATGTGGCTTTAAGGAAACGTGCTCTGAAGCCTTGAAGTTCTGTGCACTGTGCCGGGCACCAGGCCTCCCTGATGAGCGGAACACAGCCACTCCTGGGTAAGGACACTCGCAGCAGCCACACGTCGCACTGAAGCAACTGGATGGATGCCAGAGAGTCCAGAGGCAGGTGAGGGGGCGTCCCCCAGACCATGAGCTCCAGAGAACAGGGCCAGGTCCTGCTCAACTGAGCATCCCTAAAACTCAGGAACAGGTCTTCTGACTCTCAGAGAAGCCCTGCGAGGCAGCTGTCATCGGGAGTCTCACTGCCCAAGAGAGAAGGGCCTGGCCCTGGTGCCCAGCAAACTGGACACTCAGCCAAGGCCAGAGCCTTCTGAGTGAGAGCCTTCCTTCCTGATCTCTCTCTCTCTCTTTTTTTTTTTTTTTTTTTGAGATGGAGTCTCGCTCTGTCACCCAAGCTGGAGTGCAATGGCGTGATCTTGGCTCACTGCAACCCTCCCTTCCTGGGTTCATGAGGTTCCCCTGCCTTAGCCTCCCAAGCAGCTGGGATTACAGGTGCATGCCACCACACTCAGCTGTTTTTTGTATTTTTAGTAGAGATGGGGTTTCTCCATGTTGGCCAGGCTGGTCTCAAACTCCTGACCTCAGTTGATCCACCTGCCCTGGCCTCCCAAAGTGCTGGGATTACAGGTGTCAGTCACTGCGCCTGGCCCTTCCTGCAAATTCCCGTTGCCTCTGAACATGCATGGGGCTGTCTGGAGCCTCCTCCCTCCTTCAGAGAGGCCACATGAGCCACTCCAAGCAACTGGGACTGAGAGGAAGGTTAAAACGCCCTTTGTCTGCTGAAGATCCTTGGAGTGGGAGCTTTGCTATTAATGGGGGAATCAAATGCGTCTGCAGACGCCGTGGCTCCCGCAGTGCTGCGGCCCACTGCCTCTCAGCAGGAAAGCAAGGTTCTCATCTTCAGCCAAGCACAGGATGCCGAAAAGAGACAGAGAAGCCCTCAGTCTTGGCAGATCTGCGGGGGCTCTAAGAGAGACATAATTTGCTTCTGATGCCTCAAATCTCCCTCACCTTGCTGAGTTGCTTCTAGGTTCCTGCCAGAGGATTCAGTCCCAGATCGGGTGCCTGCCTGGTGTCCCTTAACCCCTGGCTTTTCCCCCAGAGCCTCTGCACTCAGCAATACCCCCAACCACCACCACCCACGCACCGGCTCCTGGCCTCTGGGCAGCCTGTTCGTCTTTCCCGCCTGGCTGATTCTCGCCGCCACCTCCCCGGCCTGACCCTCACGCAGAGACACACCAGAGCAGCAGACCTACATGGAGCCGACACCTCTGGCCACCCTGTACTGGGCTCCACTGGCCTTTGCTTCTTTGTCCTTTGCTTCATTGTGAAAGGGACGTGACGTGCTGACAAAATTACACATGGTAAGCAGATGGGAAGCGCAAAATGGAAGATGCTGGTGCACACAGAAAGTCTTGGAGAAGGAGAGTCAGGGGCGTGGTTGAGAAGCCCCTGCTGCCTCGGAGGCTCCTGGCTCGCTCTGGGACCCAGGCGGTAACAAGGGTGCCTGAGCAGGTCCCTGCAGCCTCCGGAGTCAACTTCCTGCTCATCTCCAAAAGCCCACCACTCCCAGAATAGTACTTTCCATGGGGCAAATGCCCAGGAGATGTTTGCTCAATGAATAAAGAACTGAGGCAAAGCTCAGCAGGACTGAAACGGGGTGGGCCCAAGCCAGCACCAAGGAGTGGAGGGGGACATTGCAGGGACTGGTGACAATGACAGGCCACTCTCCCAATTCCGTGTAGAGTCAGGTGACCGGGACTGGCAGGTGTTCCCGAGGGAAAGTACTGCCTCCTCCGGCCCATGGATGCCAAGCTGAGCTTCAAGCCGGCCTTGCCCTCCCCAGGGTTTACTAGGAGGAAATGGCATCGCTAAGTGAATGGCCAGGGAGGGCCGGGGACTGGCTAGGGACAGAACCATGCTTGGCTGGCTGGGCCAGATACCAGAACCCCAAGAGCTTGGCACCTGCAGTGGCTTCCTGCTGCAGGACAGTCAGAGGAGCCAGCTGGAGGCACGGAAAGAAAGGGCATTGGAGGCTGGGAACGGGAGTGCATGCCTACAGTCCCAGCACCTTGGGAGGGTGAGGTGGCAGAATTGCTGGCGCCCAGGAGTTTGAGAACAGCCTGGGCAACATGGCGAGACCCCCGTCTCCATATACACACACACACACACACACACACACACAGACACACATTAAAAAATTAGAGCTGGGCGCGGTGGTTCATGCCTATAATCCCAGGGCTTTGGGAGGCCAAGGCACGTGGAACAACTGAGGTAGGAGTTCAAAACCAGCCTGGCCAACATGGTGAAACCCCGTCTCTACTAAAAATACAAAAAAATTAGCCGGGTGTGGTGGCACATGCCTGTAATCCCAGCTACATGGGAGGCTGAGGCAGGAGAATTGCTTGAACCTGGGAGGCGGAGGTTGCAGTGAGTTGAGATCGTGCCATTGCACTCCAGCCTGGGCAACAAGAGTGAAAATCTATCTCAAAAAAAAAAAAATTAGCCAGGCATGGTGATGCGTGGCTGTAGTCCCAGCTACTCAGGCTGAGGTGGGAGGATCGCCTGAGCCCAGGAGGCAGAGGTTGCAGTGAGCAGAGATGGTGCTACTGCACTCCTGCCCAGGCAGAGTGAGACCCAGTCTCAGGGGAAAAAAAAAAAAAAAAAGAAGAAGAAGAAAGGGCAGCAGAGTGGACCGGAGCCTGGCTTGGCAACGGGTTTGTAGTGATTTCTGAGCCCTCCTAGGCCTCAGATGCTCCATGTGCACCATAACAAGGTCCCTTCCAGTCACCATCCCTCCCAGAGCCTGCCCCCAACACCCAGCAGGAAGCACCACTCCAAGGTCAGCCCACCCAGCCAGGGCCCTAAGAGAAACATGAAACCATTCTTAGCAAGTCTGACGGGAAAGGTTTCCATCACCATTTCCAAAATGCATCCCATCCCAACCCTGTTCTTCTCTCCGCATCCCTGCCATAGCTGCAGAAATCTTCATAAAACCCAAATCAGACCTTGTATCTGCTCACTTCACACCGTCACAGCTTCTTACTCTCCCCATTTTTACAGACAAGGAAACTGAGTCCCAGAGGCCCAGTATGACCCACCCGGGCTGCACAGCTAGCAAGTGTGCCGGTGAGGCTGGCCCCAGCCCTTTCTCCACGCCTGGCTTCAAGGCATAGGACTTCAGAAGAAGGGACCCTGGGGAGGTCTGGAGGCAGTGGGGTCTGAGGGAACACTATGTTAGGACTTTCCATGCAAGCCTTGCCAATGAGATCAACACCACTGTACCCATTTCACAGAAGAGGAAACTGAGGCTCACAGAGGCTGACCTGCTCGAGGCAGGCACAACAGGACTGGAAGCCAGGCAGCCTGTTTAAGGCGGGTGCCTGCCCTCAGAGGCCTGCCGGGGAAGGGAGCCTGCTGTGAAGGGGGCCAGCCAGAGCCTGGGCACCTGTGGAGAGAGACAGGAGTCATCTCTGTCAGGGGCAGAGTCCAGCACTGAGCTCCTTGAAATGAGCCTGTGAGTCCTCAGAGGTGCCAAAGGCTGGTGGGGCCAGATGAAGGCCAGTTCTGGCTGGTAAGGGGCATCCAAGTGGGGATGGAGGAATTGTGGCCTCTGGATTGGGTGGGCATTTGTGGTTATTGGTGAGTCTTGGCCAGGATTCCCAGGAAACCCTGGGCACAGAGGGGAGCCCGAGAACAGGATGGCAGCAGAAGTGTGGGGACAGAAAAGGCCCACTGTGCATCCCCACCCTCTCCCAGTTTCTGAGTGGGGAACCTGTGGCTCAGAGAAGTGAAACAGCCACCCCAGGCCAATCAGTGGTGTGACTGGGGCTGGAGCCCCACTGCACAGCTGCGAGTGGCCCAGTGCTCTTCCTGACCTGAGTGGGCCCCACCTGAGTGCTGGGGAGTCAGAGGTGGCCAAAGCCTCTGAGGCCCGCCGGCTACTCTACCCCACCTGAGGCCTCCACCAGGCCTGCCAAGACCCAGCCTCTAAGACAGTCACAGCAAAGCCACGGCCTGACCTGGCCAGAAAGTTCCCCGGTGACCTGGCTGAGGCATGTCCTTTGCACAGCATCCCATGTGCTGTGTGCTCTGCACTCCTTGACCATCACATGGTCAGGGCAGGCATCGGGTGAAGGCAGACAGGGAGGCCTCCAGTGTGCCAGGTGTGACAGGAAGGCTCTGGGTCCCGCCCTCGGGGACACCAGAGGCAGGAACATGCCTGGGTGCAGGAGAGACGTGCCCTGGGCCAGGCTGAGCTACCTGCCTGGGAGGCAGGAGCAGACACCAAGGGGCCGTCCCATCCTCACCACTCGCCAGCTGGGGCCAGGTCCTGGACCAGCTCTTGGCACACGTGGTCTCATTTCATCACCAAATGCCACAGCAGAGGTTATCTGAAAAGGACATGGAGGTACAGGGTAGGCAGGTAACCCGCCCAAAGCCACATAACTAAGGAGCAACAGGGGCTACCTGGGGCCTCGAAGCTGTGCTCTCTTCACCACACCGGCCCCGGGGAGGGGTTAGAGAACTGGGAACAGGGGCATGGGCCCCTGGGGATGGTGGAATTTGGAGCTGCATCTGTGCAGATATCATCACCTTTTAACCAAACTGGCCCTTGAGGAAAAGCTCTGCCTAGCCAAGGAGCAGCATGGTGACTGGGTGACAGGCCCCGACCAAGCCACCCTTCCTGTCCACACCAGCTGCATGTCCACACAGGCTCCCTGCCGCCCTAGCCACAGGGGCAGGGTGTCCAGCCTCCCCTCGACACTCCTCCCCACCTCCACCTCACCCCACCCTCACCTACACACTGCCTGAGCTGCCTGCTTGTCCTTCCCAAGACTGCCTTTAACCAACCATCCCCTGGGCCCTGGAAGCCCTGAACCCTGGGCCTGGCCTGATACACATCTAGGAGTCAGCAGTGTGTGCAGTGTGACTGAAGACAGCAAGGACCCCGACTGCGCCTTCCTCTCCCCTCTCTCCTCCCTTCCTCCAGACCCCACACTCAAATCCTATTTGCCCCAGGTTCCAGGGAGTCTCATATGATGGGCAGGACCCACGCACACCACAGTTACCAAACACTTACTGGGCACCGTGGGGCAGGGCCTGGAGGACAACAGCCACTCCCAGCTCACACTTATCAGGCTTCAACTCTGCCTGGCCCCCTGTGCTGCACACAGAGTGTGTCACTCATCCTCACACGACCCAGGAGGTAGAACCTACGCGTAACCCTCTTTCACAGTTAAGAACATCAAGGCACAAAGCTTAGCACAGTGAATGGCTGGCCACACCTGGAACCCAGGTGCTGAGGCTGCAAGCTGGGTGCTAAGTTCTCCGGAGTCCCTGCCCGCGCCCACCCTGAAGAAGCCTGGAAAGGTATCAAGGACAAAACCCACAGAGCAGTTCCACAACCGATGCCCTGGGGTGGCTGCCTGAGGGGGAAGCGGACGGTAAGGCTGGAGGTGGGAAGAGGGAACAGACAAGGGTCACCGATGCTGAGCCGGTTCCAGGCACCACCGCAGTCCTGATCCTCCCGGCCCTTGCAACAGTCAGCCAGGCAGCTGTGTGCAGGTCACAGACGAGAACACCAAGACTAGGAGAAGCCAGGAACCTTGCCCAGGTCCGTCTTGCTATCAAAGGTGGGACAGACCTGTGTGCTGAGAGGCCCAGAGAGATGAGGGGGACACCAGGCTCCCGAGGACAGCAAGGGGGACAGACTCCAGTGGGCTCAAGGACACGGGGGTACCACTTCCACGTGGCTACCTCACGCGGACGCCCCACGTGCGGCCTGTCCCACAGGAAGTCCAGTCATAATATTGACACAGGCAGGGCACACAGCAGCCGGGAAGCTGGGCTGTCACGAAGTTGGCGCAGGGCACGTGAGGGCACCCCAGGCTCCAGCGGGAGGGGCCTCAGGGCCGGATCTAGGCCAGATCCATGAGAGGTGCTCGGAGGGCCTCTTCCTGCCAGAGGGGCCGGCATTCCGGCCCATTGGAGCCGGCTGTGCTGCGGCTTGGGGCTGTTTTTCCACTTTCCCGCCATGATGCATCCATGCACCAGGCAGTGAGGGGCACAGGGGGCATGAAGCACAGAGCGGGACCAGCTCTGCACACACGGCCGAGGCCCTGACAAGTCAAGTGACTTCTCGGGCCCTCAGCTGCTGCTTCTGTAACACCAGGGGCTGCCCCTTAAGGCAGATCGGATCCACTCAATCCATATATTGTGTCTCAGGCACCCAGCTCGCTGCAGCGGCAGCCACGACAGTGGCAGGAGTGCTGCTGATGACAATGAAGCTGACCACCGTGACAGTCACAGTGGAGGCACAGTCAGCACTGAGCTCCCGCTGTGGAGGGCACTGTCCCTCACCATGGGCTGTCCCCACCCTCAAGACAGCTGCAATCCCTTGATCCCACCCTCAAAGGCTATTGGGGAACATGTGCCTTCAAGCAGACAAATGCCCCTGGCCGGGGGCGGTGGCTCACCTGTGATCCCAGCACTTTGGGAGGGCAAGGCAGGCAGATCACCTGAGGTCAGGAGTTTGAGACCAGCCTGGCCAACATGGCAAAACCTTGTCTCTACTAAAAATATCAAAAATTAACCGGGTGTGGTGGTGCACACCTGTAGTCCCAGCTACTTGGGAGGCTGAGGTGGGAGAATTTCTTGAACCTGGGAGGCGGAGGTTGTAGTGAGTGGAGATCGCACCACTGCACTCCAGCCTGGGTGACAAAGCAAGACTCTGTCTCAAGAAAAAAAAAGAGAGAGAGAAATGCCCCCAGGTCCCACCAGACCCCTACCCAGAGGAGGCCATTTCCCATCCCCCTGCCCTATGTGGCTTCTCTGATGTCAGGTGTGTCCCAGGTCCCCACCCACCTGACAAGGAACCTGCATGCAGCCACCCTTTCCTCGCAGACGCGCCCTTTTCCATGCCTCTCAATTGAACGGGAAGGAGGCCTCAAGTGGCTGCTAGTGACTTTGACCCCTGCCTTGGACACTTACCTTGTGACTAGGACAGCCTGGCCGAGGCTCCAAGATCTGTCTCAGAAAGCGGCAGGGGAGAGTTGGAGGGTGGGCGCTAGGGGGCAGGAGGCCTCAGCCTGAGGAGCCAGCAGACTCAGAGCCCCTGAGGCCCTCGGAGAGGAGCACATTGGGGGTTCCCACTGGCTGCTCATTAACAGCACCTCCACCTCCCAGGGAGGCTTCCTGACCTCAGGCACATGGGGCTTCTGGGCAGACACCTGGTCTACATGGGTGTTGTTATTGGTGCCAGCTGTCGGTGGGGCCAAACCTGGCCTCTGACCCCTCAGCCCCTCCAAGAACCGCATCTGCAGGGGCTCCCCTCCACCCCACCTCACAGGGAGGTGCCATCTCTCAGCTACATGGAAACGTGAAGGGGGAAGCCCCAGGATTCTGCAGCAGGAAGCAGAGGGTGCCCCTTAGGAAGAAGGGACAGTTTGGGCCTGAGATGGGGGAAGGCCAGAAAGGCAACTAAAAACTTCATTAGCAAAAATCATTAATAGCAATGGCAACATCGCCCATCCATGCTGGCTTTATTGCTTTATTACAACCATGCTGCTGCTGTAGGGGGGTGGCAGGCAAAGCGACAGGTGTGCTGGGGCCGCTGTGTGCCTGGAGCCTGGCTGCCCACACCAAGCTCTTCAGCCAACCCCGAGGAAGGGACGCTATGCTCATCTTAGAGGAGAGACCAAACACCTTTCTAAGAATGCACACGACCAGGTTTCAGGCCACGAGGGTACCCGGCGCCAGCATCCCAGCCAGGGGGCAGCCGGCAGGTTGGCTAGCTGGCCTGGGCGGGGTTCTGTCCGGGCCCCCTCCCCGCACAGCCCCACCCACCTCATCCAGGAGCAGGGACTGTCTGCCTGCCTCCCCAGGATGGCACTGGCTGCTGGAAGAGGGGGTTCTCCAGCACAGGGCTTGTGAGACCCTCACAGGGCGGGGCTGTGACCTCAGCAGCTTTAATCTTCTAGAGCCCCTGCCCAGCCCCTTGAGGCCTGGCTGTCCCCTATGTTCTACCTCCTGAGTCTTGAGAAGGAGCTCTCTTGGCTAAGGTGGTTTTGAGAGCAATGCCACCGGCCCCAGGACGGAGGCATGGGTGGGTCAGGGGGAAGGAGCAGAGCCATGGATGCCACCAGGAGGATGCGGCATCAAACACCAGGTCCTTGGGCAGCGGTGGTGGCACTGGCCCTACAGCTACTCCCCACCCATGGCTCTTCCCACTCCGGGACTCTCACCCGCCCACATTCTGCTCCTGGCAGGGAGTGAGGGACAGGGATGGAGTACGGGGCTTGGACAGGGGGTTCATGCTGCCTCCCCTCTGCCCCCAGTGGAATCTTCATCTCTGAATCTGGCTGTTTCCAAGCCCTCTTCCCCATCTCCCTTGGGATGACAGAGGATCCAGAATGGAAAGGACCTTGGGAGATAATTTAGCTCCATTGATTTTAGCCCAAGAAACTACAAGCAGGAGAGGGGGCCAGAACTTGCCAAGTTCACACAGCCGGGCGGTGCAGAACAGAATTACACACCACAAGGGCACTGAGGCCAGTGAGGGCAGAGGCACTTCAGCAACATCTGGCCAGCTCACAGCAACCCCCAAACCTCAGTCCCCTGGGAAACTCCAGCTAAGTCTCATGGGTAGCCCACTCCACCTGGGAAGGCGGGTACCCCCAATCTCTCTTCCCTCTGCTCCCACAGCTGCCCAAGGAGCAGTGAGTGCCTAGCAGCTGCTAATGCTGTCCTCACCAGAGGGGCTCACACCCACTGCCCAGGCCAATTCTCACAAGAGACTGTGACGTCAGCTGGACAGGTGGGACTCAGCCTGGGAGGGGTGCTCTGGGCAGGGAGGGCCTTGGGAGCAAGGCCTCCAGGAACACACTCCTGCACTGCACACACGGGGTGGGGTCCCTGCCTCAGGTCATTTTCAGCATGGACTGGTGGGACAAATGTCTTCCCAGGAGGGTGAGCCCAGCGGCTGCCTGGAACCTCCTACACACCTGCAGGCCTCCAGGGCTCAGCCAGTGCCTTTCGAAACAGCAGCTGGTTTTGAAAACCATGGCTGGGCCGGGTGCAGTGGCTCACGCCTGTAATCCCAGCACTTTGGGAGGCCGGGATATTGAGACCACGGTGAAACCCCATCTCTACTAAAAATACAAAAAATTAGCCAGGCATGGTGGCGGGCGCCTGTAGTCCCAGCTACTCAGGAGGCTGAGGCAGGAGAATGGCGTGAACCCGGGAGGCGGAGCTTGCAGTGAGCCAAGATTGCGCCACTGCACTCCAGCCTGGGCGACAGAGCGAGACTCTGTCTCAAAAAAAAAAAAAAAAGAAAACTGTGGCTGGGGGATCTTTGCAGTCTCCACCTCCCACCCTCTGTGTCCATCCTCAGGACCCTCCTAGTTGGCCACTTCCCATCAGGCAACCAGATTCTCCATCCCCCTTCCCCCAGGACCTTTGAGTCGGGCTGCTCTGCTCCCACTTCAGCCTCTCTTGAGATCTCTGTCCACTGCCCAGGGCACACCCTGCCTGTAAGCAAAGGGTCCCCACAGCCAGCCCAGGCTGGCCAGCCACCAGCACCTGCAGGAGACCATACCTCTGCATCAGGCCAGTGTCCCCTTTTTCGAATAAAATGATGAAATCATCTCAAGGTCCAGCAGTAACACAAACAAGGGAAACCCCTAGAACAGAAGCTCAGTATTCTCAGCCCAGCATCTTCCGAACCGGGAGGCCCAGTGGGCAGCCTAGCACTTACCATCTCCCATCTGAGCCCACCTGAGTCTCACTGTGCCACGCCTCGCAGGGAATGGGGAGGGAGGGGAGTTGGCACAAGGTGGCAGGAACAGGGCTGCCTCTAGGCAGCAGCATCCATGACACCGGAGAGCCCAACACCAGCTGCCGCTGTGTGGCCCTCTGGCATTGGCCAAGAATGACCACATCCATCAGCTCCTGAGTCTCAAGCTGTCCCTCCCAGGCTGACTCCGCACTTCTGGAGAGAAAGGGGCCGCCAGCTACAGAAGTACTCTCCAAGATGTATCCCTAGGACATGAGAATTTTCTGGGCAGGAGTTTCTGGGGCCAAGTGAAAGTGCTTGGCCTAAAGCCGGGAGCAGTGGCTGGAAGAGGCAGGCCTGGGTGTTTCCACTCATGCAAGAGCTCTTCTGGAGACAGAGCAGCCGGGCAGCTCCCACAGCTGCTTCTCCTTGGAGCCCAAACCCTTTTACACCCATTCCCTCCCTGAAGGCCTTGTTGCACCTCTGAGCAAAGTGGGGCAGAGGCTGCTCCTCCAGACCCAAGGGAAGGGTCTTGTTTTGGGTCACCGAGTAGGTTAGCAGTGAAATGACACAAAAACTCATGCCTTGGAAATTGCCCATGGAATTTCATTCAGCCTCCAAAGGAGACCCAGGAATGGGTAAAGCAAATAACACAGCCCCGCTGGGCTGCATCTCAGTTCCTGACAGTGCAGGCATGGGGTCTGGCAGGCAGTTACTACCCTTTATACAGGGAAAGAAACAAGGCATGAGAAAGTGGGGAACAGCCAAGCGGGTCCTACGTGATCCCAGCAGAGTTGGGGATGAGTGTGCCTGGTTGCATGGCTTCCTGGGGCCACCTCAGGGTTCCTCCTCCAGGAAAGAGGGCACCCTTCACCATCCATGCCTCACAGTGCCAGGCCAGGCCTGGGACACCCACAGGTGCCTCAGACCCTACCCCTAGTTTCCAAGAGTTCTCAGTCTAGGCAGGAGGCAAAACACACTTTCAACCTCAGTTCCCAGGGCTAGGGCTCAGCACTGCCGCAGGGCTCGGGAAGGCACAGGCAGGAGGGCCCAGCCATGTCTGCACAGAGCCAGGGCTCAGGGAAGCCAGACTGGAGGAGCCAAGGCAACCAGGTGAAGGTGGGAAAGCCGGCGAGGAGGAGGAAGGAAGTGCAAAGGCACCAAAGTACGGAGAAGAACGTGTCTGCAGAACAGTGGTGGCTCTGGTGGCCCGAGCTCTGGGAGATAAGTCTCAGGAGAGGCACCCAACTGGGCGCAGGGGGCAGGTCGCGAATGAACCTCTTCAGCCATGCTTAGCCTGAAGGCCACGGCCGGGTCTACAGAAAGGTGGGAGTAGGAGGCCCAACCTACTGGGAATGCCTAAGAAAAGGGAAAGTAACTAAGGCCACCTGGGTCCCCTGCCTCCTCTCCCCACTGTGGGAGGGATCCCGAGAGATGCCTACACCAAACCTCACCACCCAGGGCCACACGCTGCCTTTTGGTTAGGGTGATTCTGCTCACACTAGCGGTGTCCAATAGCCTTCATCATGCTGTAAATGCCAGAACCAAAAATAAATCATCCAAGGGAGACACGCTTGGGTCCCACCCAGCCATCTCAGGAGTATGAGGAACCTGCAGGGAGGGATGGGCCGGCTCAGTGGAAGAGCTCGGCTCAGTGGGGATCCTGCCTGCCAGGCTCCAGGCACGAGTGTGCTCCCTCTCCCCTCCCTTTTGTTCCTGTCCATGTCACTCCCAGTCATCCTGGCACAGACTGTGAACTGACCCAGTTCGAGACACCTTGTCGTACACTTTGTCACCACGTTGCTCGGGCACCACAATTCTAAAGTTAGCCCTAGCCTGATGGCACAGGCTCCCCACCAGGCCAGTGCCAGCAGCCCACAGAGCAATGCTGCTGCCCGGCTCAGCTGCCATTCAGAGGCAGGCGGTGCCCCAGGGGCAGCAGGGCTGTTTCCAGCTAAAAGTCCACGTCCACTGCCTAGCTCTGAAAGATCCCACACTCATGTGCCATGGAACGGCTTGCACTTGAGACCAAACATCAAGGGGGCAGCGGAGTGAGCGTGGGTGCTGGGGACAAGGAACTGACTGTCCCCAGCCATGGAGCTGAAGCTAGACCTGCCACTTGTTCTGCAGGAGTCCAGCTGTGAGCACAGCCCAGACAGGAGCGGGGGAGAGCTGGGAGGGCCATGGTATCTTAGGTGACACTGGTCTGAAGAGACAAGAGCCCTGTGCTCCTAAAGCCAAGGTCTCAGTCAGGCCTGATGAGCCAGCTGGCTCTGCTCAAAGAAAAACCCTTCTTGTGCCACAGGCTCCGCCAGTAAGCCCAGCTCAGCTCAGCCTTCCCGCAAGTGCAAGAGGCCCTGGCAGAGGACGATGCTTTCTGGTCCAGAAACACTGGCTTGGAGCCCATCGGATATGCGGCCATGCCCTGGGAGCCAGATTTCTGAGCCAGATGGAAGCAAGGGTCTCAGACAATTTGGCTCATGCCCCCATCCTAACTTCCGACACACACACACACACACGCACACACTCACACACACACACACACACGCCACCATCCTTGTGCAGACAGTCCAGATTGCAGGTAAGCATTTGGCATCCTCCCTCACAAGCCCCAGGCCCACCTGTAGTCCACCTTCTGTCTACCCTCATATCCCTTTCCTTGGCCTCCTCGACTCCTGCCCATCCTGCCCCTACGAGTCCTCCAAAAGCCCACGTAGGCCAACTACTGCCCTGCCTATGGCCTACTGTCACCTCCTCTAGTTGCCACGACCCTGTCTCCCCACGCGTTACCCGGTTATGCTCTCTCCTGTAACTCCTTGGTTAATAAGTTGTGAGCTTTCTTATTAACCAAATGCTGATTTTCCTACATCACATCTAATCTGACCTTGCTAACCAAGCGCCAGCCCAGGAGGGCAGGGTCCTGTCCCGGCACAGAGCTGCCCCAGAGCCAGGACTTGGTAAAGCGAGGGGACTGCAGCATTTCAGAGCTGGATGGGGCCTCAGCTGAGTGTCCTCACTTTATAGACTGAGAAAACTGATGCCCAGGGAGGGGATGTGAGTGACAAGGACACAGGGCCTGGGCTGATCCCACAGCAGCTACCAGGTTGGCTTTCCCGGAACCTGGAGGGATCCCTTGGGACACTCAGAAATGAGCCATAGACCACTGGCTGGGGATCTGAAAATGGAAACTGAGGCAGCAGCAGCAGTAAACGCACACTAAGGGTGGTAGGCAGGTGACGGAGCTGCAGGTGAGGAGGTGACTGAGGTGAGGCAGGAGCACCCACACCTTTTCCTCCTCGTCCTGGCTGTCACCTCCTCCTCACAGGAGCCAGGAGAAGCACACCTCACCTTGCCCACAGCGCCACCTACCGTCTGGCCACCCTGGGGTGCAGCTGCTGCCAGTACCAGCAAGCAGGTTACACATCCCAGCCCTGGAAACCCCAGGCCCAGCCAGTGACCCAGCGCAGCAAACGGACTCTCACCTCCCAGAAAGGAAAAGCTGCCTCTTCCCAAACTAACTCTCCAGACTAGAGTGGCCAGCTGTCCTGGTCTGCCCAGGACTGGCTTGGGTTCCAGGGAAAGGGACTCTCAGGCTAAAAGCAGGAAAGTTCCCGGCCAGAGGGACAGGTCAGCTTCCTGATGCAGACATAAGACCTGCTGCCCGTCTATAGGTATCCTCCGCAGGGCCGAGGGCCGGGGCTTTGGTCTGGTTGACAGTGAGTGTCGGAACGCCTGTCTGCAGCTGACCTGTCACATGCCTTCCCTCCCTGGAGCACACGCTGCCCCTGGCCCGATGGAAACCCCACCCTCAGAGCGAGAGGTCTTGGGCACGGTGCACTGTGGGAGAGAGGGGCCTCGGAGGGGAGGGGCTGCACACTGACCTTGAGGACGGAGCTGGGTGTCCCCAAGCAAAGACCTGCACATGAGAGCCGGGCACCCAGGGAGAGCAGAAAGCAGGGTGGCCACGCAGGGCTTGGAAGGGAACAAACAAAGGCACCAGGAAGCACCCTCCCAAGGCTGGAGGAAACCGGCGTGACTCTGTGTGCATCTGCCGTCCTGGCAGGACTCCTTACAGCTCCTCTTCAGGTTCACGGGGTCCCAGTGACGAAGGGAAGTCAGACACAGGCAACTCTTTCTAGAAATCCTTTTAGGTGGGAAGTAGGGTCCCAACTTGCTGTGTCTCCAGCAGCTCTGATGTTGGTTACATGCAACTGGTCTTCAATAAAGTTACAATACCAAAGCATGTGCACACTTCGCTCTTGTAAATAACAGTGCTCAAGGTGGCTGCTGTGCCTCCCGTGCTGGCTCCCTCGGGATGACACAGGGCATGGCAGGGCAGGGCAGGGTAAGGCAGGGGGACTCCAGGAGCTGGAGTGGCACAGGCTGCCTATCTTATCTTCAGTGGGATGCCAGGAATCGCTGAGCCTGCTACAAATGACTACTGCGCTTTACCTCCCTGTGGTGCTTTATTTCACAAAGTTGGGGTGTGCATAGAACCTGGCACAATGGAGCCTCACCTTGTCCACCAGGTGCCACCGCAGAAAACCAGTCAATGGGCAGTCCATGCTCACGAAGCCAATAAACACTGCCTACACATCCATTTCTGCCAGGCATGGTGCTGGGCACAGGCACTGAACTACAACAGGTGCCCTGCCCTCCCTGATGCAGGTCAGGCAGCAGCTGCCACCCAGAGCACTGCACATGCAAGGGCTGGTGATGCAGGAGCAGAGCAGGCTCCGCTTCGACTCTCTTAGGATGCTCCTGGGATGCTCTAAGAGGACAGTGAGGGACAAACAGTGACAGTGGGTATGGCAGGCTGTGCTGAGAGGTGGGCACTCAGACCACCCAGGCAGCCATGCCCCTCAAGGGACATCAGGCAATGTCTGGAAACCATTCAGATGGCCTGGACTTGGGGTACTACTGACATCTAGTGGGCAGAGGCCGGGGACATTGCTGGACACCTATAGTGCCCGGGATGGCCCCAAATGTCAGCAACCCTGAGTCAGAGAGGGCAGGGTCACCTGGAAAGAGACACCTGACAAGGACCACTCCAGGCTGTGGTAGCAAAGGTCTATGGGCAGCCTTGCACAAGAGAGGCCAGATCACCTAGGAAGGCCCAAGACCTGGGATGACTGAGGATGCAGGTGGGAGGACGCCTGCCAGAATGGCCTCCCGGGTCAGGGGAAAAGTTCCACGTCCTGGAAGACCTGGAGACCTCTGAGCATGGCTCTCAGGGGTGGCTAGAGAGAAGCAGTGGGGAGACTGGCTGCAAGCAGCTGCTGCTGGTGATCTGGCGGGGGCGAGGGCGTGAAGCCAGGTGGAGTCTGCAAGGGTACAGACCCGGGGGCAGGTGAGAAGAGGGAGTCCATGCTGGTCCTTGGACCACTGCCCTGGCATCTGGAGCAATAGAGAAAGAACAGAACATCGGGGAGGTCCTGGCAAGGGCTCCCTTTGGAGACTGGAGACTCCTAGGCAGGGCCACAGTGCCTGGACCCAAGGTCCTGGAGCCCTGAGGAGTCCGGGCCACAGACTGAGACCCAGACGACAGAGGGAAAAGCCTATCAGTCCCTCTGCAGCATCTCGATCTTTGTTTCCTGAGGCCTTATCACAGCATTCATTACAAACGTATCTGTGCTCTGGAAGGACAGAGCTCATTCACTCTCTGAGGACGCACACAGTGCCTGGTGCATGGCGGGTTCTCAGTGACTATTCGCTGAACAAATGAACATCAGGCGGAGGAAGCAGAATTCACAAAAAACAGCAGGAAGAAAGCCAGAAAAGCATTGTGGCACGCAGGAAGGCCAGTCTCCAGGAAGAGTGAGGGTCCGCAGTGTGAATTCCCCCAGAAAGAGAAGGCCGGGAAAGCCTCCCTTGGTCTGAACAAGGAAGAGGAGGAGGAGGCCTTGGGAAGAAATGTTCCAACAGAGTGGAGGAGATGCCAGCTGGCCACATGGAGGGAGGGGTGGGAGCAGGTGGCTCACCTAGGAAGCCTGGAAGGGAAGAGGGGAGGGATGGGGTGGGTGCTGATGAGCAGGAGCGGGCAGCACCCCAGCCCAACACTGGGAAAACACTCCCTAGAGCCACAGCCCAGAAAGGCACACAGTGGGCCTGGGGCCAAGGCCCCTCTCCAGTGCCCCCAGCTCCCCAGGAGTCCAGACTCACACACAGTCTGTTTTGTTTTGTTTTGTTTTGTTTTGTTTTGTTTTGAGACAGGGTCTCACTCTGCCACCCAAACTGGAGTTCAGTGGCTTGAGCACAACTCATGGTAGCCTCGACCCCAGGGCTCAAGTGGCCCTCCCACCTCAGCCTTCCGAGTAGCTGGTGGTCACCACCACACCTGGCTGAATTGTGTATTTTTACAGAGACAACGTTTCACCATGTTGCCCGGGTTGGTTTCGAACTCCTGGGCTCAAGCGATCCACCTGCCTTGACCTCCCAAAGTGCTGGGATTACAGGTGTGAGCCACCATGCCTGGCCTTCACACACAGTCTGGAGCCCAAGGACATCCGTGTCTGACACAGGCAAAACCGAGCTCTTCCTCCAGAAGCCTCTCCTCCCACGGTTGCCCCAGGGCAGCCAACGGCCTTGCTTCCCACGGGTCACTCAGGACCAACCATGGGCTGGCCAAGCCACCTCTCTCGGCTCTCCCTGACCACTCCTCCCACCTCCGCCAGTCCCAGCGTGGTCAAGCTGCCATCTGGGGCCTACTGGCCTCTCAGCTCCACTTTCACCTCTTTTCGTCTGTCCTTGGTGCAGTGGCCTTGAAACCCTGACTCAGATCATGCCACCTCTGCAATGGCTTCCAGCTCAGAGTCCGTGGAATGTCTCCCCATGGCTCGCAAGGCCTGCACCACCGTCCCCAGTCACCTCTCTGTCCTGCTCCTCCATTCTCCTCCTGCCTGGCTCCAGCAGCAGTTGTTCCTTAAAACCTCTGAGGACACTCAGAGTGCCCCAGGACTTTTGCACTTGTGTTTTCCTGACCAGAAGGCTCTTCCCCAGACACCTGAGGGCCCTCCTGCATGAGAATCAGGTTTCTGGTCAAAGGACACCCATCAGAGAGGCCTTCCCTGACCACCACCCCAATCTGTCCCTCCCCTTGCCTGCTGTGTCACTGGCAGTGCTATACATTCATTCACCACTGAAGCCGCTGCGTGAGGGCCAGGGGCTGGGATGGCGCCCAGCACATAGTAGATGCTCAATAAACATTTGAAGAATGTATGAATGAACCTCTTCAAGCTTCAGTCTCCAAAGGGGATATTAACAGCATTTGCTGTGAAGATTCATTGAAATACTGCATGAAATGCACTGGGCATAACACCTGAGCATGAGTCCTACCACCACCAGCCAGCCCTCTGCAGCAACTGAGATAAAAATATTGGCCGGGCGCGGTGGCTCAAGCCTGTAATCCCAGCACTTTGGGAGGCCGAGACGGGCGGATCACGAGGTCAGGAGATCGAGACCATCCTGGCTAACACAGTGAAACCCCGTCTCTACTAAAAAATAAAAAAAAAATTAGCCGGGCGAGGTGGCGGGCGCCTGTAGTCCCAGCTACTCCGGAGGCTGAGGCAGGAGAATGGCGGGAACCCGGGAGGCGGAGCTTGCAGTGAGCTGAGATCCGGCCACTGCACTCCAGCCCGGGCAACAGAGCGAGACTCCGTCTCAAAAAAAAAAAAAAAAAAAAAAAAATATTCAGGGGTCAGGCGCAGTGGCGCACACCTGTAATCCCAGCACTTTGGGAGGCCAACACAGGCAGATCACCTGAGGTCAGGAGTTCGAGACCAGCCTGGTCAACATGGTGAAACCCTATCTGTACTAAAAATATAAAAATTAGTCAGGCAGAGTGGTGTGTGCCTGTAATCCCAGCTACTCAGGAGGCTGAGGCAGGAGAATCACTTGAACCTGGGAGGTGGACGTTGCAGTAAGCCGAGATCGTGCCACTGCACTCCAGCCTGGGCAACAGAGCGAGACTCTGTCTCAAAAAAAAAAAAAAGAAAAGAAAAAAAAAATGCTGGGCGCAGTGGCTCACGCCTATAATCCCAGTTCTTTGGGAGGCCAAGTCAGGTGGATCACGAGGTCAGGAGTTTAAGACCAGCCTGGCCAAGATGGTGAAACACCATCTCTACTAAAAATACAAAAAAATTAGCTGGGCGTGGTGGTGGGCGCCTGTAATCCCAGCTACTTGGGAGGCTGAGGCGCTTGAACCCGAGAGGCAGAGGTTGCAGTAAGCCAAGATAACGCCTCTGCACTCCAGCCTGGGCGATGGAGTGAGACGCCATCTCAAAAAAAAAAAAGGAAAAAAAAGAAAGAAAAGAAAGAAAGAAAGAAGGAAGGAAGGAAGGAAGGAAGGAAGGAAGGAAGGAAGGAAGGAAGGAAGGAAGGAAGGAAAGAAGGAAGGAAAGAAGGAAAGAAGGAAAGAAAGAAAGAAAGAAAGAAAGAAAGAAAGAAAGAAAGAAAGAAAGAAAGAAAGAAAGAAGGGAGGGAGGGAGGGAGGGAGGGAGGGAGGGAGGAAAGAAAGAAAGAAAGAAAGAAAGAAAGAAAGAAAGAAAGAAAGAAAGAAAGAGAAAGAAAGAAAAAGATAGATTCAGAAAAAAATAAAAACAAAAATTAATTAACAAAAAAAATACAGTATAACTACCTAGCATGTACCCTGTATTAGGTATAAGTAATCTAGAGATGATGTACAGTATATGGGAGGGTGGGCAGAGGTTACACTCGAATACAACATTGTTTTCCATCAGAGACCTGAGCATCTGCCGATTTTGGTATCCATGGGGAACTGGAACCAATCCCCTGTGGATACCCAGGGACAACTGCATTGATAAGTTATTTAAGTGCTTCCCTGGTTGTGGCCTGCTGGCCTGTTTTTGTTTTTGTTTTTTAAGACAGGGTCTCACTCTGTCACCCAGGCCGGAGTGCAGTAGTGTGATCACAGCTCACTGAAGCCTCAACCTCCCAGGTTAAAGTGATTCTGCTACCTCAGCCAACCCAGTAGCTGGGACTACAGGTGCACACCACCACACACGGCTAATTTTTGTATTTTTTGTAAAGGCAGGATTTTGCCATGTTCCTCAGGATGGTCTTGAACTCAACTGATCTGCCCATCGGGCTTCTGGCATCCAGGAGCTGGGCCTGGTCATCCCACTCCAGATGCCGTCTGGATATCCTCCCCGGCAGCAGCCCACTGAACTGCAACATGTTTCTGTAACTTGTTTCTGTAACTTTTCTCCTTCAGAAACCACTTTGAAGAGCTGACTCTCTCTCCCACTAATGACCACAAACTGTTCCAGTGAAAAACTTTCTCAAAATGAGACTAATCAAAAGTTTATGACCAAAAAAAGAAAAAACAAAAAACCGTATGCCAAACACACAGACACATGCTGTCTGTCTTCCAAATCTTACTGCATCTTTTTTTATTTTTATTTTTATTTTTTGAGACAAAGTCTCCCTTTGTCACCCAGGTTGGAATGTAGTGGCACAATCTCGGCTCACTGCAACCTCCGCCTCCTGGGTTCAAGCAATTCTCATGCCTCACTCAGCCTCCCGAGTAGCTGGGAATACAGGCATGCCCCACCACATCCAGCTACATTTTTGTATTTTTAGTAGAGACGGGGTTTCACCAGGTTGGCCAGGCTGGTCTCAAACTCCTGACCTCAGGTGACCCACCCACTTTAGCCTCCCAAAGTGCTGGGATTACAGGCGTGAGCCACCGCACCCAGCCAAATCTTACTGTATCTTAACCACTCTGCCATTCATGAGCCACTGTGAACCTTCACAACGAACTGCACAAAAACACACTGTTGGCTGGGCCAGCGGGAAGTGACCTGAGGGGGCTTGTGCATAAATAAAAGCGTCCTTAGGACCCGCTATGCATTCGGCCAGCCAAGCCCCCAGTGCTGGGAGACCCACGTGTACCTTAATGACTGCGGGTCAATGTCAGGCCTGCAGGAAGCCGGAGGACAGGGACCTCCTCCAGCTGTGGAGAAGGAATGTAGACAGGAAAGAGCACGGCACACCCAACACCCCAAGGCTTAGGCCTACGACATCTTCCAGCAGGGGTCTTTGGCTTTTTAAATACCCCGCCCTCGCTTCCTGTGGCTGCTGTAACAAATGACCACCAACTTACAGCTGAAAACAGCAGCAATCCCCAATCAGTTACCACTGGGCCAAAATCAAGGTGTCGGCTGGGCTGTGCTTCCACCAGAGGCTCTGGGGCAGACTCCATTTTTTGCTTCTTCCAGCTTCTGGTGGGCCTGGCCTGCCTTGGCTAGTGGCTTGGTCACTCCAGCCTCTGCCTTCATGGTGACGAGACACTCCTGTGAGTCAGTGTCCCTGTGCCACGCCATTGTTAAAAGGACACACACAATGGCACTTAGGGCCCAGCTGGGTAACTCAGGGCCATCTCCCCAGCTCAAGCTCCTTGACTTCATCACATCTGCAAAGACCCTTGTGTGTGCACCACCATAGAATGTGGACGTCTTTGCAGGACCATTTTTCAGCCTCCAAACACCCTCTTCACTCTTCACCACCTCATATCTCTGGCATGCTGGGTGCGTGCAAAGGTGAAAGGAGAGGGGAAGCATGCAGGCCAGGCAGTGGGCGGGAATGCCAGGACGGCCAGGCACCGCGGCTGCAGCCCTGGCTACAGGGGCCCATGTCAGGAGGTTGGGGCCAGCTAGGGACGGTGTGGCTGAGAGTACAGGTGCTCCCCAGCCCAGCCAAGGCTTTTGAGAAGAAAGGGGTGTCCAGGAGGCCTGTGTTTGGCTACACCAAGTTCGCCAGTCTCAGTCCTACCTCTGAACCTCCCCTTGAAGCCCCTCCTCTGTGGGCCGCCGGGGCATCCATCCTCAGAGCGTGTCCGGCATGTTCAGGATAGCAGGGACAGGGCATTCTTTGGAATGTACTGTCTTTGACATGAGCAGGCCGGCCCCCACCCACTTCTCTCACCAGATGGAGAAAAATCTCAAGTCATAAACTAAATGAAAAACATGTCCTGTTCTGCCCTGGGATCAAGGGCTCACCTTAAATGAAAACTGTCTGGAACAATGTGCTGCTGACGCTGATCTTAGCCTTACTCTGCAGATTAGCCTCGGGGGTGATCACAGGGTGCTCAGGGCTCTGCATCAGCAAGCTCAACCCCCGCTGAGCCCCGGGACCACCCACTCCCCCAGCAGGATCCCCGGGAAGCAGCCCAGAAGCACCCCCCAGAGACAGCCTTGGGAGAGCAGGCCAGGAACGCCAAGAGCTTCACCCCACAGTCTGGGGGGTGGGGGGGGTCATCTCAGAAAGGCCGAAGAAGGAGCTGACAGCCCTCCCCTCCCACACTTTCCTGAAAGGGCCCAGAGCCCACTTCCCACGCAGTCCACCCACCCCTCGGTGCTGGTGCCCAGACACCCAAACATTCCCTGGCACCCATCAGGAGCTGGTGCCACGCTGGCTGCTTGTTTTCAACTCATGTCGGCTTGCTCCTGCTACCCAGCTCGCCTGGGTCCTGAATGTGCAGGCCGTTTTGCAGGAAACCTCATGTGGGAAAAATAACCATGTTTATGGAACACACGAGGGGTGGGGGATTCACAAGCAAGTGGCTTTACCGTGTGACATGGCAGACAGGGAAGAGAGCCCCTACTTCCTGGACAACCCACTTCATGCATGAGAAGGCCACCAGATTGCCGGGCACATGTGACCAATGGCAGCCCCACTGTGGGGCAGCGTTCTCCTGCAGGCTTTTGTGAGGCTAGGAGGGCCACCCCTGCAGTCCTGGACCATCCTGACACCAGCCTGGGCAGTCCAGTGGCTGCTGGACCCCCAAGGTGAGAGGGCAGGAAGCGCCTAGTACTCCACACCAGCCAGTGACAGACACGGGAGGGAAGAACAGAGCTGTCTGTCTGTCTGTCTGTCTGGCCAGCCAGCAGCAACCGCCGCAATCCCCTGCATGTGGGGCTCAGCCAGCAATGGGATACTCCCGTCTGGACAGTGTCAGGCATATCACTTACCACATTCCAGTAGAGCGGATTGAAGGCGATGGTGAGGACAGCAGCCACAAAGCTGGGATCCAGGGGGTCCACGTAGCCCAGCAGCCAGGTCATAACGCAGAGGTCTGCCTGCAGGGACAGAGCCAGCATCAGCACCGCTCAGACACAGCACGGCCTGTGAGCCCCCAGGAGTCGGAGACAAAGTTACCCTCTGGGAACACGCCGGGAGGCCTGGGAACATCCAAGTCCAGCAAAGGTTACTATAGTGTAGTCTCATAAAAGGGAAGATAAAAATCTGAAACCTAATGAGCTGTGTCATGCCCTGGGAGGGCGGCCACAGAAGTGTGCCTGGACACCAGATGAGGAAATCAGCACCTCTGAAGAGGGGTGCCTGGTGCCCTGAAGGGAGGTGACACCAACCCTGGTGTGACGGAGACCCTCCGGGATGAGGGTTCTCAGAGGCCCCAGAGAAAATCCAAGCAGCTGAAATAAATGTGAAGAGATGCTCAACCTCACCAGGAATCAGGTAAAAGCAAACTAAAACAATAGTGGTGTGCCTCTCCTCACTCACACTTGACAGGGGACAATCTTGAGTGCACACGAAATCTTGGCGCAAGGTAAACTGAAAAAGTGTGCACCCACGCCCCAGCCACCCCACTTGCATACAGGGGGCACGTGGACACTGCCCCCCTCCCCATCAGCTTGCATGAAAACATCAGGAACAATGACAAACAGCTGAGGTGTCCAGCGACCAAAGAAATGGAAAAACCCATGGCCCATTCCTACAGCAGCTAAACTACAGCAGTTAAAAGCACTAGGTCTACACACAGCACTGTGAAACGTTCTCAAACACACCGTCAAGTAGTAGAGCAGGCTGCACAATTCAGTGCCTAGACAGAAATTTCTAGAAAACAACACAAAATATACTACCAAATATTCAGGTTTTTTTTTTTTTTTTTTTTTTTTAGAGACAGAGTCTCCCTCTGTTGCCCAGGCTGGAGTGCAGTGGTGCGTTCATAGCTCACTGCAACCTTGAACTCCTGGGCTCACTTTGGGAGGCCAAGGTGGGAGAACACTTGAGGCCAGGAGTTTGAGACCAGTCTAGGCAACACAGTGAGACCCTGTCTCTACAAAAATGTAAAAACTAGCTGGGTGTACTTCCAATTACTTGGGAGGCCAAGGCAAGAGGATCGCTTGAGCCCAGGGGTTTGAGGCTGCAGTGAGCTGTGATCGGGCCACTTGCACTCCAGCCTGGGCAACGCTGTCTCAAAAAAAATTAATTAATTAATTAAAAAATAAATAGGCCGGGCCCGGTGGCTCACGCCTGTAATCCCAGCACTTTGGGAGGCCGAGGCGGGTGGATCACGAGGTCAGGAGACCGTGACCATCCTGGCTAACACAGTGAAACCCCGTCTCTACTAAAAATACAAAAAATTACCCGGGCGTGGTGGCGGGCGCCTGCGGCCCCAGCTACTCCGGAGGCTGAGGCAGGAGAATGGCATGAACTCGTGAGGTGGAGCTTGCAGTGGGCCGAGATGGTGCCACTGCACTCCAGCCTGGGCGACAGAGCAAGACCCGGTCTCAAAATAAATAAATAAATTAATTAATTAGTTAAAATAAAAAACTGTTTCTAAAATGCACTGAAAAATATTATGGTGTCTCTCCACATGCAACTCAAAATTTTTTTTAAATACTAAATTATAAAATAAGTGTAAAGTTGTGCTTGCTTCGGCAGCACATATACTAAAATCGGAAAGATACAGAGAAGATTAGCACGGCCCCTGCACAAGGATGACACACAAATTCGTGAAGCATTCCACAAGGAGGGGAACATCACACCAGGGTCTGTTGGGGGGTGGGGGGCTAGGGGAGGGATAGCATTAGGAGAAATACCTAATGTAGATGATGGGTTGATGGGTGCAGCAAACCACCATGGCACGTGTATACCTATGTAACAAACCTCCACGTTCTGCACACGTACGCCAGAACTTAAAGTATAATAATAAAAATCTTTTAAAAAAATTAAAAACAAAAATTTTTTTAAAAAAGTATAAAGTCCATCACAGCTGTGATCTTTCCCATAATGGTGTGTTTTGTTCTATTGCATTTGGAAATACAGTAAATTCCTTCAAAGAGCACTTTGATCTCCCATATTTTGGGGAAGGGGTGGGGAGGAGATGGTGCTTCTGCCCAGGGTCAGCCAGCCCTGGGGGGCAAGCACAGCCTCCACTCCAATCCTTGCTTAACCAAATGACAGTCTCCTGACGTAACTCTACCTGCTACCAGGCCACTTGCAGGGTGTGACCATGGAATGTCCCTCAGACGTCTATCGGTACAAAGCCATCTTCCGCTATGGCCTGCCATCCTTCCCATGTGTAGCCTCTCCACCTGATCACCCTGCATCCCTGAGGTGCAAACATTCATCTCACTATAGGGCCAAGGGCAGAGCTAAGCAGATATTAAATGCTCTAGGCCAGGCGCAATGGCTCACACCTATAATCCCAGAACTTTGAGAGGCCGAGGTGGGTGGATCACCTGAGGTCAGGAGTTCAAGACCAGCCTGGCCAACATAGTGAAACCCCCTCTCTACTAAAAATTAAAAAATTAGCCAGGCGTGGTGGTGCACACCTGTAATCCCAGCTACTCGGGAGGCTGAGGCAGAAGAATCACTTGAACCCGGGAGGTAGGGGTTGCACTGAGCTGGAGGTTGCAGTGAGCCAAGATGCGCCACTGCACTCCACTTGGTGACAGAGCAACACTTCGTCTCAAAACAAACACACAAACAAAATGCTCCAATGCAGACCCCTCCTGAGGGATGAATGCAGCCAACATGGGACCAAAGGTGCACTGCTACTGGAATCTGGAGAGAACAGCTGAGTGGGTGAGTGGCCACGGCAGCAGGCATGGGCATCAATAAGCGAATGACTAAGAAAAGCCACTCCACAAATGGCGGGAAGAAGGAACCAGGGAAGCACCACTTGCCTAGCTGTGGCCACAGCCTCTGGGCACCACGCAGTGCCTGCCCAGCACCTGCAGCCAACAAGGCCTGGCACTCCAGCAGGTGCCTCCAAACGCCTGGGGCTGTGAGCCAAGCCCCATACTCCCCAGAGCAGGCACTGGCCACTCATGAAGGACAACTGGACGAGGCTCAGAGCAGGCTGCCCTGCCCTGAAGGGAGGGGTAGGGAGGGGAGGGAAGGTCTCTGGCGCAGTCCCAAAGCTTCTAGAACCTGGGACTTAACCTGAGGCCTGGCCTTATCTTCAGTTTGATGATAACATCTATTAAGCACCTCTAGTCCATCGCAGCACTTTGGGAGGCCAGGCAGGCAGATCACAAGGTCAGGAGTTTGAGACCAGCCTGGCCAATGTGGTGAAACTTCGTCTCTACTAAAAACACAAAAATTAGCCAGGCATGGTGGCGCACGCCTGTAGTCCCAGCTACTCAGGAGGCTGAGGCAGAAGAATGGCTTGAACCCAGGAGGCAGATGTTGCAGTTGAGCCAAGATCATACCACTGCACTCCAGCCTGGGTGACAGAACAAGACTCTGTCTCAAAAGAAAACAAAAAACACATCCGATTCCAAGGCCCTGTCCCTTGACAGCCTGGTCGGGGAGGGTGGAAAGCTGGCTCAGGGTAGAGTCCTGGCTTTGGTCATGCCTGGCACTTATGAAGTGCACCGAGGGTGAGTTATCTCCCTGCATGTGCACGGCAGACCCTATGAGTGTGCCAGCGGCCAGTTTTCACCCATCCCACCCGCTCCCCATTCCCCATTCAGCCCCCAGCCAAAACCTGGCCTCGCCCCACCCCTCCCTTGTCTCATTCCCATTACCAATGCTCCCATGGCCCATCTGTTATTCCGCCTCTTACACAACCACCTAATACACGCCCTCCCCCAACCCTGGCTTTGCCGGTTGCTCCCCAGGGCACAGCAAAGGACCTCAGTGGACTCCTGGCTTTGGACTTCCCCCAGAGCCCTCCCCATGGACCCTTACCTATGGACCAGCACGCTGTTAGCCATGCCAAAGAGGAGAAAGGGCAGAGTGTGAGTCACAGAGCAGAGCCTCGCTCGGCTAGGGAAAAGGGGAAAGCAGGAAAGGCCTAGGCACACTGAGCCTGGGGCCAGGAAGGGACACAGGGCATTTTCCAGGGCCAGGAAAAACACTTTCCATATCACTGGCACCTCTTCAACTCTACACCTAAGAGAGGTGCATCTTCCTGAGTGTAAATGATCTCCCTACTGCTTCCCCGCTGGGCCCTGGGTGAAATGCTGCCTCTCATAAGGAATTCAACTCAATGTTAGTCACCAAATGCTGAGCTCCACTAAGGAGGTCCTCACTCTAGGGGGTCTAAGAAAACACAGGACCTGGCAGTGAGCGAGCGCACACCTGTCTCTGGCCATCCTCTCAACCACCCTAAAAGTAAAGCCCTGTTGTTAGCCTACTCGGCAGATAAAAGAGCAAAGCCTCCAGACCCCAGACAGTGAGGAGCAGAGCCAGCCTGAGCAAGGCCAGCCCTACCGGACAGAAAGCCCCATGAAAAAAGGACAGGGGTAAAAGTGAGTGCTTCTGGGTCTTGAAACCCAAGGAGACTGGGAAAGTGAGCAAGAAATATGCGTTTTTCACCTTTTGTGGGAGCCAAGATGAAGGAGGGAAACTGAGGCACTGAACGATTAAGCAACTAACACTGAGGGAACCCAGCAGCAGCTGACATCCACCTGAGTCTCCCAATTAGGGCTGAACTGGTCAAAGCTGGAACATGTCCACCCCCTCCCCCCTCTCCCTCCCGTAGCCAGATCCCAGTGGCCTCAGGTCAGCCTGTCTCAGGAGGGTGGCGGTGTGCATCCGGTCACTTCAGTCACCTTGAGGAGGATTTGTGTTGCCCGGAGAAGCGCCTGCTTTGCTGGAAAGAATGACTAATGGTTCAGAGTGGAATTCTAGGCAGCAGAGGGAAGCCCCTCCCAGCTCCCGGATCCCCACTCAGAGACATGAAGGTCCCTTTCTGATAGCTGTCATTTCCAAAACCCCCCTCAGGAGGGTGGACCTCCCTCCTGAAACTGGGTTGGCAAAAAAGAACCATATCCAGGTCAGACGTGAGCAGAGTAGGAGAGTCCTGGGTCCCACATCCAGGCTCTGCCTGCAGGTGTCAGAGACTCCCTTGATGACAGGTGTGCCTCCCCTGCACACCTGTCACCAAAGGAAGGTCTCCCATCCACTCCCAGCCTCAACTTCCTTCATACAGTGGAGGTCCCGGCTTTCTGCTACCCAGTAATTCCAATGGAACCCCCTCCAAGGCTCCAGGTTGCAGAGGCCTCGAAATCTGACTAAAGGAGAGGAGCTACCCACCACGGCCAGGAGGTCCGCTGAGCTGCAGGAATAGCTCGGGTCCCACGGGTCACCGACGAATGGCCTCGGCTGTTAACACCCCAAAGCGTGGGTGAGGAAGAGGCTTACGACCATTCACTCCATTGAGGGCTGCAGCGTTCTCAGGAGCAGCGCTCTGTGGTCAGGGAATGATCTGCACTGGGTCAACATATCACATTGTGACACATGGGCAAACAGCAGGCCCGGACAGGCAAAGTCACATCGATCCCAGGCCACACACCACACACAACAAAGGGCAGGGGAATAGGTGGGGGCTGTAGGAGAGGGGATGGGGTCCTTCTAGGATCCATCACCCCTGCAGAATCTGCCTGCAGCGCTGCAGCCCCCACTGCCCCCAGAGCTGCCCTCATGCCCTGGCACCATAAGCTGACTCAGGTAATGTTTATTTGGGGCAACTTTGGGTTAGAGCCCTGTGCCTGGCACAAAGACATAAGGATGAGTGTGCCAGAGCCTTTTTCCTCTAAGAAGTTTATTCTCTGGCCCGGGCCCAATGGCTCACGCCTGTAATACCAGCACTTTGGGAGGCCGAGGCAGGTGGATCACAAGGCCAGGAGTCCAAGACCAGCCTGGTCAATATGGTGAAACCCCGTTTCTACTAAAAATACAAAAATTAGCACACGCAACTGTAGTTCCAGCTACTGGGGAGGCTGAGGCAGAAGAATCACTTGAACCCAGGAGGCAGAGGTTGCAGTGAGCCAAGATAGTGCCACTGCACTCCAGCCTGGACAACAGAGCAAGACTGCATCTCAAAAAAAAAAAAAAAGAGAGAGAGAGACAGAGAAGTTTATTATCTGGCTGTGCCTGGTGGCTCATGCCTGTAATTCCAGCACTTTGGGAGGCCGAAGCAGGCAGATCACCTGAAGGTCAGGAGTTCGAGACCAGCCTGGCCAACAAGGTGAAACTCCATCTCTACTAAAAATACAAAAATAGCCAGACACGGTGGCAGGCGCCTATAATCCCAGCTACTAGGGAGGCTGAAGCAGGAGAATCGCTTGAACCCAGGAAGCAGAGGTTGCAGTGAACCGAGATCGCACCACTGCACTCTAGCCTGGGCAACAAGAGCGAAACTTCATTTCAAAAAAAAAAAAAGGAAAAGTTTATTCTCTGGTAGGAAAGGGGAAGCCATTTCACTTTAAGCCAGCCCCCTGACCCTGTTTTTCCACATAGGAGGCCACCTGGCTCAGAGGACTCTGGCCTTTGGCAGCCACTGTCTGAGCTGGGAGCTTCACCACCCGCCGCGAGGGACCATGGCAAGCCTCCATGACCAATCTAAGCCCAGGTTTCTCTTGAGTGGAATGCGGGTGATGAGACAGGCCACCTGAGGTTACCTTCTGCACAGAAGCGAGACCGGATGTAAAAGTACAGGGCGCACTCAGGGCCGAGGCTGGAGGCCCCTCTACTCTGTCTGCTTAAAGTCAACTAATACAGGTCCCTCTCACCTCTCACTCTCTGGAGGGACCCTCCTGGGAAGACACAAATCCTAAAGGAATAGCCAGAGAGGGAACACTGACCCCGATGATGGAATCTGAGGTCAGGCAAGCCCTGGGCAGCAAAGACCATCTCATGGCGGGAGGGGCGGAAGTTAGAACGTCACAGTGCGACTGTGGTCTCTAGATCCCACAGTAAAATGAAATGGATGGCAGCTGCTCCAGGTCCCCGGATCCATAACTCCTTTCAAGAGGGTGAAATGTCATTCATTCTTCATTTAACAAGTGTGACCGGCGCCAAACTCAAAAGGCACTGACGGCTCACAAGCTCCAGCCTGGGTGGGCGTGGGGCTCGCGAGTAAGACTGTGCTTCTCAAGGCCCTGCTCTCCTCCACGCTGGGCTGCCTCTTCTCACTCCTCTGCTGGTTGTGGGCTTCACCCCCATTTTCTTTTTTCTTTCATTATTATTATTATTATTATTATTATTATTATTTTATTATTAGGAGACAGGGTCTCACTCTGTCTCCCAGGCTGAAGTGCAGGGGCCCGATCATAGCTCACTGCAGCCTCAAACACCTGGGCTCAAGTAATCCTACTGCCTCAGCCTCCTGAGTAGCTGGGACTACAGGTGCACGCCACCACACCTGGCTAATTTTTTTAATTTTGTAGACACGGAGTCTTACCACATTGCCCAGTTTGGTCTGGAACTCCTGGGGCAAGTGATTCTCCTGCCTCGGCCTCCTCCCAAAGTACTGAAACTGCAAGTGTGAGACACCAAGCCTGGTCATCCCCCTTTTCTTTACTTTCACCTTCACGGCCCAGGACAGAACCTGCTAGGTGCTACTGTGTCTCTGTGTTAATACACATTGTATTTTGAAGACAATAGTAACCATGAGCCAGCCAACCTTCACTCTGAAGTGAACCAGCTGCCAAGCTCTGGCAAGGGACATGCAGGAGGCAGAACAGACTGCTGATGAGACAGGGACACCCATGCCACGGCGGGCAGCCATCTCCCCTTACTGAGTGCCGCTTCCTAGCCTGTGAGGTGGGAATGGTAGAGGTGCCATGGGACACCAGGAGGATTAAACGAGAAAGTGAAAGGACAGCACTCAGTGCAGCGCCTGGCGGGGACCACGGCTAGACAGACGCTGGCTGTGACAACTGTGTCATTGAGTGCTGGTGACAACGCTGCGAGGCGTGCCCACTCTTCAGATTAAGAACTGAGGTGAGCGGCCGGGTGTGGTGGCTCACGCCTGGAATCCCAGCACTTTGGGAGGCCAAGGTGGGTGGATCACCTGAGGTCAGGAGTTCAGGACCAGCCTGGCCAACATGGTGAAACCCCATCTCCACCAAACATACAAAAATTAGCCAGATGTGGTGGCGGGCACCTGTAATCCCAGCTACTCTGGAGGCTGAAGCAGGAGAATCACACGAACCCGGGAGGCAGAGGTTGCAGTGAGCCGAGGTCACACCACTGCACTCCAGCCTGGGCGACAGGGTGAGACTCCATCTCAAAAACAAAAACAACAACAAAAAGAAGTGAGGTGAGGTATGAAGCAAAAGCGGACAGAACTAAAGGGTGGAAAAGACAAATCCACAGTTCTTGTTAGGACCCTCCACAGTCCTCTCAGTGACTGACAGAATCAAAGCAGTGGACAAGAAGGCTGCTGGAGCTGGCAAGGTCACCAAGTCTGCCCAGAAAGCTCAGAAAGCTAAATGAATATTATCCCTAATACTTGCACCCCAGTCTTAATCAGTGGTGGAAGAAGGTCTCAGAACTGTTTGTTTCAATTGGCCATTTAAATTTAGTAGTAAAAGATTGGTTAATGATAACAATGCATCGTAAAACCTTCAGAAGGAAAGGAGAATGTTTTGTAGACCACTTTGGTTTTCTTTTTTGCCTGTGGCAGTTTTAACTTACTAGTTTTTTTGTTTTGTTTTGTTTTTTGAGACGGAGTCTGGAGTCTCTCGCTTTGTCGCCCAGGCTGGAGTGCAGTGGCACAATCTTGGCTTACTGCAAGCTCCGCCTCCCGGGTTCACGCCATTCTCCTGCCTCAGCCTTCGGAGTAGCTGGGACTACAGGCACCGGCCACCAGGCCGGCTAATGTTTTGTATTTTTAGTAGAGATGGGGTTTCACCATGTTAGCCAGGATGGTCTGGATCTCCCGACCTCGTGATCCACCCGTCTCGGCCTCCCAAAGTGCTGGGATTACAGGCAAGAGTCACCGTGCCCAGCCGACTTTTTAGTTTTTAAAATCAGTACTTTTGAATGGAAACGACCAAAAATTTGTCACAGAATTTTGAGACCCATTAAAAAAGTCTAATGAGGAAAAGAAAGAAAGAGACAGAGAGAGAGAGAAAGAGAAAGAGAGAGAGAGAGAGAGAGAGAGAGAGAAAGACGCAGGTGGAAATCGGTGAGGACACAGCTGACCTGAGCAGCGCCATCCAGTGGCTGGACCTGACCACAGCACACGACAGCCTTGGGAAAAGCCTGCAGTCTCCTTGGTGCCACCAAGGCAGATCACACTCGGGGCCATCAAACAAACCTTAAATTTAAATGAATAGAAAGCATACACAGTATGCTCCCAAACCACCACAGAATTAAACTCGAAATCAGTCACAGAAAGTGATCATGGAAACAATGCACGCGAGGGCCAAACGGGAAGTCTTGGGAAATCTAGAAACATTTTGAACTGAATGAAAATGAGAATAGAACACATGAGACCCTGTGGGATGCGGCTAAGGCAGGGCTTCTATTAGGAAGGAAGAAAAGTCCCAGGTCAGGAATATAAGCTTTGCCCTTAAGAAATTAGAGAAAGAGTGGCTGGGCGTGGTGGCTCACACCTGTAATCCCAGCACTTTGTGAGGCCGAAGCAGGCAGATTACTTGAGGTCAGGAGTTCAAGACCAGCCCGGCCAACATGGTGAAACCCCGTCTCTACCAAATATACAAAAATTAACCAGGCGTGGTGGAGGGTGCCTGTAATCCCAGCTACCCGGGAGGCTGAGGCAGGAGAATCGCTTGAACCCAGGAGATGGAGGTTGAACAGTGAGCCGAGATTGCACCACGGCACTCCAGCCTGGGAAGCAGAGGGAGACTCTGACAAGGAAGGAAGGAAGGAAGGGAGGGAGGGAGGGACGGAGGGAGGGAAACTGGAGAAAGAGGAATAAGTTAAACCCAAAGGAGGCAGGACAAAAAAATTAAAGATAAGCAAAAATCAATCAAATTGAAAACAGGAAGACAATAGAGAAAACAAAAATCACACCCAAAGTTGGTTCTTTGGGGAAAATTTTTTTCCTGATAAAATTGAGAAACCTCCAGCCAGGCTGACCAAGAAAAAAAGAGAAAAGACACAAAACATTAATATCAGAAATAAAAGAGGGGACTTCTCTACTGACCTCACAAACATTAAAGTGATAATAAGGGAATACTATGAATAACACAAATTAAGTAACTTAGATGAAATGAACTGATTCTTGCAAGACACAACTGCCAAAATTCATTCAAGAAATAATCCTTTATCTTTTAAAGGAATTGAATTCATGGCTTAAAAACCTAAAAAAAGAAAACCTTGAGCCCAGATGGTTTCCCTGGATGAATTCTACCAAACATTTAAGGAAAAAAATAATTCCAATTCCACACAATCTCTTCCAGAATATGAAAGAGGGAGGCAACACTTCCCAACTCACTGTATTACCCTGACACTAAAAACAGGCCGGTGCGGTGGCTCACCGCCTGTAATCCCAGCATTTTGAGAGGCCAAGGTGGGTGGATCACTTAAGGTCAGGAGTTCGAGACCAGCCTGGCCAACATGGTGAAACCCTGTTGCTACTAAAAATACAAAAAAAAAAAGAAACCGAGCATGGTGGTGGGTGCACCTATAATCCCAGCTACTCCGGAGGCTGAGGTGGGGAAATTGCTTGAACTCGGGAGGCAGAGGTTGCAGTTAGCTGATATCACGCCACTGCACTCCTGAACACACGCCTGAGCGACAGAGCGAGACTCTGTCTTAAAATAAATAATCAAATAAAACCAGGCAAAGAAAGAAAATCCCCCCCAAAATGAGAGCAAATCAAATCCAGCGATATATACAAAGGATAATGATAACACATCAGGACCAGCCAGGGATCACCCCAGGAATCCAGAGCTGGTTCAACATTCCAAACATCAATGTAATTAATATTTACAGCTCAATGAGGAAAAACAGTATCACCTCAACAGAGGCAGGGGAAACAAGCTCCTAGCGTTTCTGTCATTTGCCCAAGGTTTTGATGAGCTGCCATGGAAAGCCTCAACCCTGCTCTGTCTTGGCTGATGCCAAAATTACTGAAGACAAAATGTATGGCCTTGAAAACACTACAGATTAACTCATCTACTATAACGGCCTAATGTTTATTTCAACTAAAGTAATACAATCAAAAAAGTTTTAGAAACCATTTTGTGTAGAGGTAAACATCTTTCTCTGAAAGGCAGCAGGGTTTTGCCTCCAGCGCCTTGCTCAGGTGCCCATATTACACACAGTGACCTGTGTCCCCAGCCCCAGGTCTCTCAGCCTTCTGAATACAAGGGCTTTGCCTTCTTGAAGACCACCCTCAGGTGGGCTGCACTCGACACTTCCCTCATCTCATTCTGGTCTTCACCATAACCCCCTTACTGTCCCCATTCTTCTTGACACCAACACCAAGCTGGAGACATCATCACTCACCCGCTCTGGTAAGCAGGTGATTCTCTACGGAAAGGGGACCTGAGACCTGGGCATGTGCCCTTGCTCTGAGGACCTTAGTGTGCTCTGCCAGCCTCAGTGCCCGCACCCCTAGGCCCTACTAGAGCCATCTTTTGAATCCTGGAGGTGCCCCTGCCTGTGGACAGCAAGACGCAGATCCTGCTCTCGTCCACCGGCCACCCCACTGCCTTCAGGCAGCTGCCCAGCTGAGGAGCAAGGCTCCAGACTCCCCTGGCAGGGAGGGCAACAAGGAGCAAAAGGGCCTCAGTCAATGAGGCTGCAGCGGGCACACTCCTCACCCTAACTCCTCAGTCCAATGGCTGATTTTTTGGTTTGTTTGTTTTTGTTTTGAGACAGAGTTTTGCTCTTGTTGGCCTGGCTGGAGCGCAATGGCGTGATCTCGGCTCACCGCAACCTCCACCTACCGGGTTCAAGTGATTCTCCTGCCTCGGCCTCCTGAGGAGCTGGGATTACAGGCGTGCGCCACCATGCCCGGCTAAGTTTTTGTATTTTTAGTAGAGACGGGATTTCTCCATGTTGGTCAGGCTGGTCTCAAACTCCCGACCTCAGGTGATCCGCCCGCCTCGGCCTCCCAAAGTGCTGGGATTATAGGTGTGAGCCACCATGCCCGGCCCCAACGGCTGATTTTTTTTTTTTTTTTTAATTAAAAACAAATGCAAGATTCTGTACCTGCTGAAGCAGGCCCAGAAAAGAGCTGGTGGAGGGCATGGTACCCAGAGCAGCACTGTTTGTTATGACATGGCAGCCACCGGTCACAGGCGGTGCCACAAGCTTGGAGTACCACGGGATGAAATAATTTTGATATATATTTTGGTAACAAGAAAACATTGTTAAAATCATTTTTTCTATTTCTTGGCTATTTTCCATTTCTTCTTACTAATTTAACGTGGCTACTAGAAAGGTTCAAATTATGCATGTGGCACATGATGTTTCTACTGGACAGCACAGGGTTAGCACCTGAGATCCTGCAGCTCAGACACCCACGGGGTGAAGAAAAACCCTGCAGTTCTCTCAGGCCAGGGACTGACATATTTTAAAACCAGAGATTTCGATTGAGGAGGGAGGAGAGCTACCACATAAGCAAATACGTAATGTTGTATGTTGTGTATTTCTTTCTTTCCTTCTTTTTTTAAGAAAAATCCCTTGGCAACAGGAAGCTTAACTGCACCAACAAGGACAGCAGAAGAAAAACAGAATGTTAGTCAACGAGGGTCACCCTGACCCGAACCCCAGCCCCAGCTCTCTCCAGCTACACAGCCCCAGGGAGAAAGGAAAAGAGCAGAAAAGCCCATCCCTCACACACCCAGTTAGTCTCCCCTACCCACTGGCAGGCCCTGGGGCGGCCCCTAGCTAGGTCTGCAACAGGACACTGCCCTCTTGCATTCTGCCCCCCTTCTACACGGCTCCCTCACCCACCCTTCTACGCGGTGGCTTCTGAGGGCAGCCCCTGGGGGTGATCATGACCTCCCATCTTGATCTGAGGATTATCAGATATAGGTTTACCTGGTGAAAATGCAGGAGCTGTAGGGGTAGAACCCATCACTCATCTGACTGCATGTTGTAATTCAATGAACAGTTTACTAAAGTAATAGTCTTCTTCCTCTCCTCTGCTGAGCACCGATCTGGCCAACGGGTCCTGCGGTCCCTCAGGGCCAGCGGCCCATCTGCTCCTGCGCCTCCTGGAGGGCTTCGCACCTGCCTCCCTCCACTGGGGCATCTTGCCCCACTGACTGACCCTTTGGCTCTCAGATCCCAGGTCCCTCCCTCGCAGATAGGGCAACAGGCTCTCTTGGGATTTCAATCCCACCTCCCCATCAGCTATTCACTCTTCAAAACACTAACTGGTGCTAGTTCCTTCAGAGGACTCTCTGGCTTTCCAGGCCTACAGTCTCCCTCCCTAGAATGAAAGCTCAGTGAGAGAAGTGCCCTTAACCTTCTGAGTGACAGGAGGCCCTCAGCAGGCCCTGAATCATACTGGCTGGATCAGTGAGTGAATAAATGCACATGTGAGTAAGGAATGAAGGGAGTGAAGGAACTGGATTAGAAGCTGCTTGGAGAAGAGATGTGCCTTACAGGCTTCATGAAGAGTGGGTGATGAAAAAGGTAAATGGAGTATCTAAGAGGAGGCTTTGATTGAAGGGAGAGTGCAGGAGAGGTTGGAAACTGGAATCCATTGGAATTGGGAGTCTGGGGAGATGCCAGGACAGGCACTCTCCGGCCTAGGACTCTGGAGAGGGCAGCCTCAGCAGGCAGGCCAGGTCCCCAGCTTCTGGGGCCGGTCGCACCCATCCCGGCCCCGAATGGGTTGGACGGTGGTCTGCAGCCTGCTCAGGGCCGGCTGGGAGAGATGCAGGATCCCCACCACCCTCCTGCCTCTGGGCAAAAGCTGGCCTCCTGACCCTGGGGGATGGACGGGAGCAGGGGCCACACAACACACTCCCAAACATATAATGGGTCTCCTTCACCCTCGCCCACCCTCAGTCACTCAGTCACACACAGCCTCGGTCATACACACCTACACTCACTCTCCCGCACACTCTCAGAGCACCACATAATTTCAGTGAGGCAGACACAAGTCCAAAGACTAACACGCACAACCTCTGAGACTCACACAATCTCAGGGCCACACACGGGCACACAACCAGACGAGCTTAGGAACGCCCCCCTCTCTGACACACGCAATCTGAGGTTTACACGCGCGCGCACACGCACACACAGAGACAACAGCCAGCGCTCCCGCACGCAGCGCCCCCGCACGCAGCGCCCCGCCCCTGCCACGCCACGCCTCCATTGCCTGGGAACTGGCGGTCCCGCCCCCTCGCCGCACGCTTTCACGCCCCTCGGGCCTTCCAGATCCCTCTCCCCGTTTCCGCGGCGGTCCGGTGCCGTCAGTACCTGCCTAAAATCAATATTGCCGAGGCCTCCGCAGCAATCAGGGCCCGCCACCGAGCTACTCGTAGGCTTGGCTCCCGGGTCCCCAGATCTCTTCATCCGGGGGCCGCCTCAGGAGGAACCACGCAGGCCCCCCCCCTGCAGGCACGCGCCCCCGGAACCGGCCCTATAGCGCCGAGTAAGTGCCGCCAGCCGGGGCGCTTTCCTGGTGACCCCAACATATCCCGGCCTTCTGGGAAATGTAGTTCCCCGTCACCGCGAAGCGCCGCTTTATCTGAGAGCTCGCGACGGCGTCTAGAGGAGATGAGAACTACAAGTCCCAGTGTCTTTCGCGGCAGAACCTGCCGGTTCCGAGGCAGCCACGTGGCAGAATCCCCTTGGATCCGGCCTCCCGATCGGTGCCTTTGGTCGCCGGCTGCTGCACCGGACCCTCCAACTGACCTGGCGTCCCTGCTCTTGGCTGGCGGCGATGGGGCTAGAGGCCGGGGGCCGCGGGTCGTAGCTATAAGTAGTTTCCCGCCCAGCCCCCTGCGGAGTTGGACTTGGCCTGGGTAACACACTCCCAGGGCCCCTCGCCCCCTTATGAGATTCACTTTACTCTGGGGGCGGTGCGGAACGAGCACTGCCTGGAGCTTCCCGCCCCCACGGCGCCCAGGCTCTTTAGCTCTGCCAAAGACCCCTCTTCCACTCATTTTTTCTTTCATTCATTCTCTCATTAACCCTTGAGTATTTTCTGAACAAGTCTGTGCGCTGAGGGTACTGGAGGGAACAACACAGAGTCCCCCACCCTCGCTGCCTCCTGACTGAGATAAAAGACAAAACGTGAATAAAGAGTTATAATTTGGATGACTACTGTGATGGAAAAAACGGGGTGGATCAAATGGTAGGGAAGGATGCTTAGAATGTGCAGGGGAGGTGCCATACGTGCCAAGTGTGAGGGCAGGGCAAACAAGGGAAGACGAATGGTATGTACAAAGGCCTGGAGACAGGACGGGTACCTAAAGAACAGAGAAAAGACCGGTGAGCTGTGGAGTAGTGATGGAGGGGGGCAAGTTGAAGGGAAGAGTTTAGATGATTGGGTCCCAAAAGAACCCCTTTTGTAGGCCGGGTGTGGTGGCTCACGCCTGTAATCCCAACCCTTTGGGAGGCCGAGGTGGGCGGATCACCTGAGGTCGGGAGTTGGAGAACAGCCTTACCAACACGGTGAAAACCCGTCTCTACTAAAAATACAAAAATTAGCCGGGCGTGGTGGCACGCACCTGTAATCCCAGCTACTCAGGAGGCTGAGGCAGGAGAATCGCTTGAACCCAGGAGGCGGAGGTTGCAGTGAGCGGAGATGGCGCCATTGCATGCCAGCCTGGGCGACAGAGCGAGACTCCCGTCTCAAAAAGAAAAAGAAAAAAGAAACCCTTTTGTAGCCAGGTGTTATGTAATATGGGGAAATAGACTGAGAGGTTCTAAGATTTGCTCAGTCACCTGGCCTGCTGGGGACTCAGGCAGGACTTCTGCAGTCAGCTGCTTCCTGCCCCAGGTGGCCCATTTCTCTCCATCTTGGCCCACAGCACCTACCAGTATTGAACATTTACTGAGCAGCCACTGGGTGCTGCTTTATAGGTAGTCCCAATCTTCACAACATCGCTAGAATGGGGCAGGCCAACCAAGGAGACAGAAAGACTGGCTTTGGAGCATGCACTAGCTCTGTGACTGAGCCCATCTTCATTTTCCTCAAAGTAAAAGGGAAATACATGTTGGTAAAACTCATCACCCAGGAACTGGCCTGTGGGAAGTGCTCGGTAAGCACTGGCCCCCGGCAGGGCTGGGGATACAGGTTCAGAGCTGGTTCTCTGACTTACCACTATTACTAATGAGTGTCAGAAGCCTTTCCCTGCTCAGTGTCCAGGCAGAGCTGCTAGAGGCAGAGCCATTTCTGAGAAGCCCCTGGCAGCGGCAGGGCTTCTTAGCAAGCCTTTTCCCTCCACCTACCACACATCCACTTCACTGATGCTCCAGTCTTCTGACCTAACTGGTCACTCCTGCTGTTTTGTTAAGCCCAGAAGACGAATTTTTGTGTGTTTGCTTTATCTGAGAACAAAGTAAGGCAACCGTAAGAGGTCACACCAGAACTGACGCAATCCGATGTGCCACTCCAGCCTACCCCACCCGGGCCACCCTTCCTCTGTGAAAAGCAAACACCGCACCCAGGACACAGACTTGCAGCTTGAAACAAGTCAGATAAAAACCTCCTGCCTGGCTCACACCTGTAATCCCCGCGCTTTGGGAGGCCGAGGCAGGCGGATCATGAGGTTAGGAGTTCCAGACCAGCCTGACCAACACAGAGAAACCCCGTCTCCACTAAAAATACAAAAATTAGCCGGGCATGGTGGTGCACGCCTGTAATCCCAGCTACTCAGGAGGCTGAGTCAGGAGAATTGCTTGAACCCAGGAGGTGGAGGCTGCAGTGAGCCGAGATCGCGCCACTGCACTCCAGCCTGGGCCAGGCTGGACACAGTGGCTCATGCCTGGAATCCCAGCACTTTGAGAGGCCGAGGTGGGCGGATCACGAAGTCAGGAGTTCAAGACCAGCCTGGCCAGCAAGGTGAAACCCCATCTCAACTAAAAATACAAAAGTTAGCCAGGCGTGGTGGTGCACACCTGTGATCCCAGCTACTAAGGAGGCTGAGGCAGGAGAATCGCTTGAACCTGGGAGGTAGAGGTTGCAGTGAGCCGAGACTGTGCCACTGCGCTCCAGCCTGGGCGACAGAGTGAGACTCCATCTAAAAAAAAAAAACAAACCCTGCCAAAGATACTTTGGGGCACAAGTACTTGCCTGGGCCCTTCGAAAGCTCCCAAGTCTGAGAGCTTGTAGAGAAATTATCCAGGCCAAACTCCCTCACTAGAACATTCCTTCTGCGGCATCTTAGGCAAACGGAAACAGTTAGTTCTGCTTACATATCCCCAGTGATGAGAATGATGACAGGTTCCCCACCTCTTGAGGTGGCCTGCTCCACTGACGGACAGGGGTGGTTATTCATGCTACACATTGACCCAAAGTCACCCTTCCTGAAGCTTTACCAAACAAAAGTTCCTTTCTACCTGCAGGGTTATCTCTCTTTTGGCCCTTGATTGAGCTCTTCAGATATAGGAAACCATTTATCATGGAACAGCTCCCAGGGCAAACCTCCTGATGGCCTCTCTTTTCTCTACCCCCACCTCCCCCGCTCCTGAATTCTGAATCAGGCTGCAGAAACTCCCAGCAATCACTAAAATGCGATTTTAGTGCTAAAATGAACATGTGCTTATTGGGTGACTTTGGGTAAAACCTAAACCTTTCCCTACTCTGAATCTATTTTCTGTTCATAAAATAGAATAATATTTCTATCATAGAATATCTCTTGAGTATCATATCTCTTGAATGAGGCTGTTGTGAGGATTAGAGGTAGTAACTCGTACAAAAGTGCCTGGCGTACAGTGGGCTCTTATGAAAATGTCCAGGCTGGGCGCAGTGGTTCATGCCTGTAATCTCAGCACTTGGGGAGGCCAAGGCAGGCGGATTGCTTGAGCCCAGGAGTTCAAGACGAGCCTGGGCAACATGGTAAAACCCCGTCTCTACAAAAAAAAAAAAAATTAGCCGGGTGTGGTGGCACACACCTGTAGTCCCAGCTACTCAGGAAACTAAGGCGGTAGGAACACTTGAGCCCAGGAGAGAGACTTCAGGGAGCTGTGATTGCACCACTGTACTCTAGCCTAAGCGACAACAGTGAGACCCTGTCTCCAAAAAAAAGCAATGTTTCTCTCCTTTCTATATAATTGAGATTTGGTGGTGAAGGTCACACTCACGGACATGCTGCTGGGATTTAGGACACCACTGGGGGCCAGCAGGGCTGGCTGACAGCTTAGGGACCTGCCAGAGTTCCTGGGAGGAGATGGGTGGGAAGGGGCCAGGATGGGTGGCCAGAGCTGCTCCCCAGACAGCATGTACTGCGGGTTATCAGAAACCCTACTGTCACTGGGAGTGCTTTAAAACCAGGAGGGTGGTGAGGGGCTGTGGCTGCAATGTCCGGCATCCCCTTCATAGACTCAGGCCTGATTGCCCTCATCCGACCCCTGGTGGCTCCAGGAACCAGAGGATGGGAGCTGGGGCAGGGGAGATGTCATCTGGAGATGTGTGCCCTGATCACGAGTTCCCTCCCCACTCCCATCGGCCCTGAGCTTTGGAAGAAGCCCCTTCCCCAAGGACCTACTACTTGCTGGGAAGAGGGCATGGGAGTGAAGTCACCTGAACCCAGTTGACCACAGCCTAGGCCAGCAGCCAGGGAAACACCAGCAAGGATGTTGGTGCCGGCAGGGCCTCACTGCCCCTCAGTGTCCACAGAGCACAAACCCTTGCCTTCCTGCTGGCCTCTGGAGGCCCTAAATACCCCAGGTACACACCCACCACAGGGCATTTGCATGTGCTGTGTCCTCCGCCTGGGTTGCTCTTCCCCGCATTTCCTCCCAGGACCCTCCTCACTTCCTCTGGGTTCCGCTCAGGTTCCACTTCTCCACCCTGTTGAACATGCTGACCTCCCTACACTCGCCATGGGCCTCTCCCAACTTTCTCTGCATGGGCCATATCATTTAACAAATGTATTTAGTGCACTTATTTATTTTGTATAGTCATTCCCTGTCCATCCCCTATCATCTATGAGGGGAACTTCACCAAGGCAGAGATTTTTTTTTTTTTTTTTTTTTTTTTGTTGGTTTTTTGGAGTTTTGCTCTATCGCCCAGGCTAGAGTGCAGTGAGGTGATCTCTGCTCACTGCAACCTCCGCCAGTAATTTTCCTGCCTCAGCCTCTGCAGTAGCTGAGACTACAGGCGCCCACCACCACACCCAGCTAATTTTTCTATTGTTCAGTAGAGACAGGGTTTCACTATATTGGCCAGGCTGGTCTTGAACTTCTGACCTCAGGAGATCCACCTGCCTCAGTCTCCCGAAGTGCTGGGATTACAGGCATAAGCCACCACCCCTGGCCTTTTTCGTTTGTTTTTTTTTTATCTGTTTTAAGGGACAGGGTCTGGCTATGTTACCCAGTCTGGGTTTAAACTCCTGGGCCCAAGCAATCCTCCTGACTTAGTCTTCAGAATAGCTGAGACTACAAGTACATGCCACTATGCCTGGCTAAAGGCAGGGATGTCTTTGTTAACTTTTTTTTTCCTTTTTGAGACGGAATCTCACTCTGTCACCCAGACTGGAGTGCAGTAGCACAATCTCAGCTCACTGCAACTTCCCCCCAGCCCCGGGTTCAAGTGATTCTCCTGCCTCAGCCTCCCGAGTAGCTGGGATTACAGGCACACACCACCATGCCCAGCTAATTTTTTTGTACTTTTAGTAGAGATGGGGTTTTGCCATGTTGGCCAGGCTTGTCTTGAACTCCTGATCTCAGGTGATCTGCCCGCCTTGGCCTCCCAGAGTGCTGGGATTACAGGCATGAGCCACCGCGCCCTGTCCTGAGGGCAGGGATTTCTATCTGTTTGTACACAGCCCTCTCCTGGGCACCTAGCTCTGGCACAAAGCAGGCACTGAATATACAATGAGTGAATGAATGCTGTAAGCTTTGCCACTCTGAGATGGGTGATCTTGGGAAAGCCACTTTTCTGGGCCTCATTGACCGTGTCTGTGGAATGGGGAGGGTGACTAAGTCTGTTACCTAAGTAAGAGACCAAACCCACCTATTAAGATTGAAGTTCGGCCAGGCACAGTGGGTCATGCCTGTAATCCCAGCACTTTGGGAGGCCAAGACAGGTGGATCACCTAAGGTCGGGAGTTCAAGACCAGCCTGGCCAACATGGTGAAACTCCATCTCTACTAAAAATACAAAAATTAGCCGGGTTTGATGGCGGGCACCTGTAATCCCAGCTACTAAGGGAGGCTGAGGCAGGAGAATCACTTGAACCCGGGAGGCAAAGGTTGTGGTGAGCCGAGACTGCACCATTGCACTCCAGCCTGAGCAATAAAAGCGAAACTCTATCTCAAAAAAAAAAAAAGATTGAAGTTCCTGGCTGGGCATGGTGGCTCACGCCTATAATCCCAACATTTTGGGAGGCCTAGATGGGTGGATTGCTTGAGCTCAGGAGTTCAAGACCAGCCTGGGAAACATGGTGAAGTCCTGTCTCTACGAAAAAAAAAAAAAAAAAATTAACCAGGTGTGGGTGGCGTGCACCTGTAGTCCCAGCTACTCAAGAGGCTGAGGTGGGAGGATCACTGGAGCCTGGGAAGTTAAGGCAGCAGTAAGCCATGATGGCTCAGTATACTCCAGCCTGGGCAGCAGAGTGAGACCCTGTCTTAAAAAACAAAACAAAACACCCAAAAAAACAAAAAAACCCTAACCATGGAAACAATAGCTAATCTGTCTGAGCTCTTGCTGGCTGCAGGCCCCAAGCTTAGCACTTTAAGAGCACACTTTCTTTAAGCCTCACAACAGCCCTGTGAGGTAGGGAATGTTATCCTGACTTTCTAGATGAGGAAATTGACTCATGTGGAAGGGACTGGCCCACAGTCACACAGCTGAGTAAGTGTCGGAGTTGAAACCTGTGGTCTGATGGAGGCAAAACATTCTTCTTCACCATGGCCCTGAGGTCCTGGATGGTCTGGGCCCAGCCCACCTTCCCAGCCCTTCTTGCCCTCTGTACTCCAGCCACGCTGGCCTCTTTGAGGTTCCTTCCAGCCACAGGGCCTTTGCACCTCCTGTTCACTCTGCCGGGTACACTCTTCCCTTCTCTTCTTGGAGAGCAAGAACAGTCCCCTCATCGTCTGCCCTGCCCGCCTCCACATCTCCTGCCGGCAGCCAGTACACACCTGGCACCCATCAGGCACTGGGTGAATATTTGCTGAATGAAGGAGGTCAGAATTGAATTTAAGTCCCATGAAAATATCCTTCAAAAATGGAGGTGGCTGGGCGCGGTGGCTCGCCTGTAATTCCAGCACTTTGGGAGGCCAAGGCGGGCCAATCACGAGGTCAGGAGATTGAGACCATCCTGGCTAACATGGTGAAACCTCGTCACTACTAAAATAACCAAAAAATTAGCTGGACATGGTGGCACACACCTGTAGTCCCAGCTACTTGGGAGGCTGAGGCAGGAGAATCGCTTGAGCCCAGGAGGATGAGGTTGCAGTGAGCCGAGATTGCACCACTGCACTCCAGCCTGGTGACAGATCAAGACTCTGTCTCAAAAAAAAAAAAAAAAGGCAAAGGCCGGGCATGGTGGCTTATGCCTGTAATCCTAGCACTTTGGGAGGCTGAGGTGAGCGGATCACCTGAGGTCAGGAGTTCAAGACTAGCCTGGCCAACGTGGAGAAACCCCATCTCTGTAATCCCAGCTACTTGGGAGGCTGAGGCAGGAGAATCGCTTGAACCCAGGAGGCAGAGATTGTAGTGGGCCGAGATCATGCCACTACACAACAGCCTGGGTAACAGAGCAAGACTCTGTCTCAAAAAAAAAAAAAAAAAAAAGCGGAGGCAAAGTAAAACTACTTTCAGACAAACAAAGGCTGAGAGAATTGATCACCAGCAGGCCCAACCTGAAAAGAAATACCATGGGCGGGTTCTGCAGGCAGCAGGAAAATGATCCCAGTTGGAAGCTCAGGATCACAGGAAGGAATGAAAAAGACACATGCGTGTAGGTAAATCTAAATAAGTATTAGGTGCTTGTAAACATAAAATAATCTTGTGGAGTTTAAAATATGTACCTTGATGACTGAGAGAAAAGGCAGAAAAAAAATCGGTAACACTACAGATTGGACATGATTGACATTCATAAAACTCTCCTCTTAGCAACTGTACAATGTACCTTCTTCCCCAGTTCACACTGAACATTGGCCAAAACAGACCCTATGCTGAGGCATAAAGCCAATCTCAACAGATTTCAAATGATTGAAATCATAGTTTATGCTCTGAAACATAGTGGGATTAAACTGGAAAACAAGATGATAACTTAAAAAAAAATCTTTCAATATTTGCAAACTAGACAATACTTTTTCTTTTTTTTTTTTTTTTTGAGACAGGGTGTCTGTCGCCCAGGCTGGGGTGTGGTGATACAATCATGGATCACTGCAGCCTCGACCTCCCAGGTTCAATTGATCCTCCCACCTCAGCCTCCCGAGTAACTGGGACTACAGGCACTTGCCACAATGCCTGGCTAACTCTTTTTGTATTTTTTGTAGAGACGGAGTTTTACCATGTTGTCCAGGCTGGTTTTGAACTCCTGGACTCAAGCAATCCATACTCCTCAGCCTCCCACAGTGTTGAGATTATAAGAGTGAGCCACCACGACCGGCCAGACAATACATTTTTTTCAACCCCAGAAACAAGGTCCAGCCTGGGTCAGGTGTTGTCCATGGACCGGCAATGGGGGCCGAGGGCTTCGGGTGCTATCACTGGCTCAGGGTGGGTCAGGTGACCAACTCTACTCAAGCAACAGTGGCCAGGGGAGGGGCAGGTGACCAGACTGTATGAGAAGATAGCATTTCCCATTTAATCTCACAGATAGAGGGCTGGGGTCAGGAGGAGGCCCGAAGCATTGAGTGCCAACTTAGTGCTACCAGGACAGACAGGGTGCTGTGCAAATAAACAGTAACGAGCAGTCCTTGCCGTGTAATCCCAGCACTTAGGGAAGCTGAGGCCGGCCCATCACCTGAGGTCAGAAGTTCGAGACCAGGCCAGGCGCGGTGGCTCAAGCCTGTAATCCCAGCACTTTGGGAGGCCGAGATGGGCAGATCACGAGGTCAGGAGATCGAGACCATCCTGGCTAACATGGTGAAACCCCGTCTCTACTAAAAAATACAAAAAAACTAGCCAGGCGAGGTGGCGGGCACCTGTAGTCCCAGCTACTCCGGAGGCTGAGGCAGGAGAATGGCGTAAACCCGGGAGGCAGAGCTTGCAGTGAGCTGAGATCCGGCCACTGCACTCCAGCCTGGGCGACAGAGCCAGACTCCATCTCAAAAAAAAAAAAGAAGTTCGAGACCAACCTGGCCAACATGGTGAAACCCCGGCTCAATTAAAAATACAAAAATTAGCCAGCTGTGGTGGCCCCCACCAGCTACTCGAGAGACTGAGGCAGAAGAATCGCTTGAACCTGGGAGGCAGAGGTTGCAGTCAGCTGAGATCACACCACTGTACTCCAGGCTGGACAACACAGTGAGACTCCATCTCAAAAACAAAAACAAAACAAAACAACAAAACATAAAAGACCTGAGGCCGGGCACGGTGACTCACGCCTCTCATCCCAGAACTTTGAGAGGCGGATTACTGAGATCGGGAGTTTGAGACCAGCCTGACCAACATGGAGAAACCCCGTCTCTACTAAAAATACAAAATTAGCCAGGCATGGTGGTGCACACCTGGGAGGCTGAGGCAGGAATATCGTTTGAACCCAGGAGGCAGACGTTGCAGTGAGCAAAGATCGCGCCATTGCACTCCAGCCTGGGCAATAAGAGGGAAACTCCATCTCAAAAAAAGAAGACTTAAAGGCAGCCCTGATTAGAGCTAAGGATGGGGTAGGGCCTCACCAAAAACTCTTTCCCTCCAGTGGCACATGGATCTGCTTAACGTTGGAGTCTTGTTTAGGATTATTCCCTCAGGGTTGACCCTGGAAGCACAGAAGACACAGCCAAGCTGCTTTCTAAAGATCAGTGCCTGCAAAATAGTACAGTTTCCATTTCCCTGCACACTCATCAGCACAGAGTATTATTAGTCCAAAAATGTTTATGTTACTTCAAAGTTGAAAAATTAGTTGAAAAATGTTATTTGCCTCTTTCCCACATTAGTAGTGATGTTTTCCCATGTGCTTTTCATGTAAATTAGAATAGTGTTTTATTTGCACTACTTACCAACACAACTTCTCTTTGTTCCTTTTTTTCCAAAACACCCATGGATCTTAAGGGCTGGGCACGGTGGCTCACGCCTGTAATCCCAGCACTCTGGGAGGCCGAGGTGGGTGGATCACGAGGTCAGGAGATCGAGACCATCCTGGCTAACATGGTGAAACCCCGTCTCTACTAAAAAATACAAAAAAATTAGCTGGGCGTGGTGGCGGGTGCCTGTAGTCCCAGAAACTCGGGAGGCTGAGGCAGGAGAATGGTGTGAACCCAGGAGGCAGAGCTTGCAGTGAGCCGAGATCGCGCCACTGTACTCTTGCCTGGGCAACAGAGCAAGACTCCATCTCAAAAAAAAAAAAAAAAAAAAAGAAAGAAAGAAACACTCGTGGATCTTACTCTTAGCAATCTCTTGGATTTATTAATTTAAATGAATTGGACTGTTGTAATGTTTAAGTGATTCTTAAAAGTTTTTACCTTGCCGGGTGCCGTGGCTCATGCCTGTAATCCTAATGCTTTGGGAGGCCAAGGCAAGTGGACCACCTGAGGTCAGGAGTTTGAGACCAACTTGGCCAACATGGTGAAACCCTGTCTATATTAAAAATACAAAAATTAGGTCCAGGCGCGGTGGCTCACGCCTGTAATCGCAGCACTTTGGGAAGCCAAGGCAGGCGGATCATGAGGTCAAGCGATCAAGACCATCCTGGCCAACATGGTGAAACCCCGTCTCTACTAAACATGCAAAAATTAGCTGGGCGTGGTGGTGCATACCTGTAGTCCCAGCTACTCGGGAGGTTGAGGCACGAGAATCACTTGAACCAGGGAGTTGGAGGTTGCAGTGAGCCAAGATCATGCCACGGCACTCCAGCCTGGTGACAGAGTGAGACTTTGTCTCAAAAATAATAAATAAATAAATAAAATAAAATAAATAAAAATACAGAAATTAGCTGGGTATGGTAGTGGGTGCCTGTAATCCCAGCTACTTGGGAGACTGAGGCGGGAGAATTGCTTGAACCCAGGAGGCGGAGGTTGCAGTGAGCTGAGATCACGCCACTGCATCTCGGGGGGGGAAAAAAAAAGTTTTTACCTTGAAAATTTTCCAACCCAACAAAAAATTGCAAGAATTATACATTAAACATCCTATATGTGTCACCTAGATTTGTTTTCAGCATTTTCTGGCCTTTGCTTTATCGGTTTCTATACAGTGATTTTTTTTTTTTAATGAACTATTTGAGGGTAAGTTGCAGACTCTTCGCCCCTAAATCTCCAAAGAACAAACACATTCTCCTATGAAACCACAGTACTGTGATCAAAATCAGGAAGTTTACCACTGATACAATGGTGTTAGCTAATGTACAGTCCGTATTCAAATTTCCCTGATTGATCTGATAATATCCTTCACGGTGCATTTTCTCCTCAGATCCAGGATCATGTGCTGTCTTTAGCAGGCTTTGATCTGGAACACTCCTTGGTCTGTCTTTGTCCTTCAGGAAAGACATTGACATTTTTGGAGAGCATGAGCCGGGTATTTTGTAGACAGCCCCTCAGGTGGGTTTGTCTAAGGCCACCTCCTGACTCACTGCAGGCTCTGCGAGAATGTCACCTGCATGCTGCTCTGTCCCCAGTGCCTGTGGTGCCATGTCACGGGGAGCTGTGATTGCTGGTGAACAGCAGGCATCTCCTCTGCAAAGGCATGTGGGATTTTGCTATTTTCTTTGCTCCGAATGACCACTGCTGATGTGTTGTTCTTATTGATTTGTCAGACTCGTGAGGCGTTTAAAGCTCCTCTCAGGAGGGCAGCTCAGATGCAGCTGGGTCTCAGCGAGCGTCCGAGGCTGACGGCGGGGCAAGCTGTCATCCCAGCCCTGGCTGCTTGGTCGATGCGTCCTTGTTAATGCTGACATCCTTGCCTCCCTCCTGACGCCAGGCGGGGGAGAGACTCTCTGTGCTCTGAGAGTGAAGGGGAAAATCACCTATGAGTGAGTCAACAGCCCAGCTGCAACAGACTCCCTGAATTCATGTCAGACCCAAGGAGATAACCCAAAAGGAGCCCCTCGGGGAGGGCTGGGGAGCTCAGAGCTGCTGCAGATATACTCCCAGCTACACCTTCCCAGTCCCTGCCTCTTCATCTGTAACAGGAAGTGCCTGGCTTAGATGCTGTTCAAGTGTCTTGATGAGGGCAGTTGGCATCTGAATGGGACAGTTCTTTGTGTGCGAGTGGTCTCGCAAAGTGCAGGATGTTAAGCATCCTTGGCCCTCACCCCCAACCCAAAACACCCACAACCATTTCCACGTGGCTCCAAGGAGGGTATTGTGGCCCCCAGCTGAAACGGCTAGGCGATGACTAATAATCTCCACTACTGTGTATGGAAGACATCTTATGTGCCGGCCTTGTGCCAAGCATTATCCCATTTCTACTTCGTAACAATCCATATCACAGATGAGAAAAGTGAGGCCCAGAAAGCTTAAGCAGCAGCCAGGTAGGGTTGGAGCCAAGACGCCGGTCCTAGCCAGCCCAATTCTGTGGCCCATCCCGTTCACCTGTGCACTCATGGAGGTGACACCACACGTGGGCTGCGACCCCAGGTTCCTGAGTCAAGCCTGAGTGAGAGGTTGATATTGTCCACCCTTCCGCTGTCACCATGGGTGGACCATGCTGCCCTATGCCATTGACATTTGGTTTGCCTCGGCTCACGGAATGAGAATGGACAGGACATGAATGTGCTTGTGCGATTTGCTTTGGCTTCTTGTGCTCCAGTGACATACCACGAGAAGCACATACCCTGAGTGACGACTGCTGCCCCTTTAGCCTGGGGCCAAGAACAAGCACATGTTGGGGAGACTGAGCCCTGCCCAGGCTCACTGGCCTATGGACTGAAGCAGCTGCCCAACCCAGCCCAGCTGGATTAGATCAGTCAATCCACACTCAACCTGCAGACCCATGTGCGTGAGCTTACATACTTATTGCCATAAGCCACCACGTTTGTGACGGTTTGTTATGCAGCATTACTGCAGCAATAGCTGACTGATACAACCATCCTGGGTCCCAGGACCGGCTTGACCATTTACTAACTGCCAGGGCTTGGGCAGGTGGTTTTGCCTCAGTAGATCTTTTGTTTCCCCACTGGTATAACGGTACAGTAATAGTACTGACCTGTCTGTTATGAGGATTGAAGGTGATCACACTCTCAGAGTACCTGGTATATAGAAAGTATTTAGTAAATGTTAGTTATTCATTGCTACCATCAGCACCACTATTACTATTATTGTTAACTGGGCCCCCTTGGGATCCAGTAGGGAGCCCTCACCTCTACTTTCAAGGATTCTGACAGTCTGGAGTTAATGAATGGGAGGGGACTTAGCCCTTCATGGGGGTGGCCCCAGAGCACCTTGCCCTGGTCCCAGAGGTGCCCCCTGCCCCTGACTCACACTCGCCAGGGCCCACTCACCTTCAACGAGCATCTAGAATGGACTGCTTGGCACCAGATGACCAAGTGCCTCACAGGGAGGTCCGGATGGGTTAAAGCGACCCAAAGTCCACAGGAAACCCAAAGCCAGCCTTGCCTCTCCTGACAGGTTCACCCTCCTTCAGCCCAGGATTTATTATGTGACCAACACTTTTAGCAACAAGCCGGAGCCCGGCAGCAGGGTCCATCCCCTAGTTTGAGAGTGTGAGCGTGTTTGCATCTGTGCGTTTTTCAGTGTGTATGTGTCTGTCTGTCTGACTGCTTTATTGTGTATGTTGCTGTACGGATCTGTGTGTCTCTTGCAGCGTGTATGTCTGTTTCAGCATGAGTGTGTTCCAGCATCTGTGTATGTGTGTCTGTTTTTCAGTGTGTATGTAAATGAGTGTGGCTGTGTTTCAGTGTGAGGACAGTTGTGTTTCGCCATCTTGGACAGGCTGGTCACGAACACCTGACCTCAAGTGATCCACCCGCCTCAGCCTCCCATAGTGCTGGGATTATAGTGAGCCACTGCGCTCGGCCCTTCCTTTCTTTTTAAGGTCGACTAACATTCCACTGTAGGTACACACCATATTTTGTTATCCATTCATCTGTTGATGGACATGTGGGTTGTTTTCACTTTCGTGCTATTGTGAATAATGCTGCTGTGAACATTTCATGTACAAGGTTTTTACAGACATGTGTTTTCATTTCTCTTGGGCATTCTCTAGGAGTGACATTGCTGAGTCACATGGTTACTCTGTGCTTAACCTTCTGAGGAACTTTCAGACTGTTTCCAAAGTGGCTACACCACTTAACATTCCCACCAGCAATGCACGAAGGTTCCAACTGCTCTACATCCTGCCCTTGGTTTTGTTTGTTTGGTTTTGGCTTTCACTCTTTGATTATAGCCATCCTCGAAGATGTGAAGTCTTATTGTGGTTTGATTTGCATTTCCCTTATGGCTAATGATGTTGAGAGTTTTTCCCCGTGCTATTGGCCATCTGCGTATCTTCTTTGGAGAAACGTCTGCTCAGATGCTTTGCCATTTTTAATTGGGTCATTTGCCTTTTTATTACCGAATTCCAAGATGAAGTGGGACTACTCCATCAGGAGGGGTTTAAAATGGAATGCCGGAAATCACGGCTTCTCAAGGTTGTCTCCTGTCTCTGGGGGAGACTCAGTCTTCATGTCCCAGAGGCAACCCCACTGTGAGTCCCTCCAGCCTTTCATCCATAGTCCCACTCCACTCCATCTCTAGGGAAAACGTCATTCCATCTCCCTAGGAAGTCGCTTCCAGGCAACCCCAAGACCTTTCCTTTACAGAATCAAGCGCTATTTAAAGTGTTTTTCTAGGCAAGATCTGCTCTTGCTCCAAACATCCGCTGCTGTTGCCTTGTACATATGCGGGAATAGCTAAAGTCAGCTCCTTGGAAATGGAACAAAATGCTTTTTCCTCCAGTCACTACACAAAATGACTTCTACTTTTCCACTTCCTAATCAGACTTCTGACTCTGAACTCTACCCACCCGCTGGACTCCTCCGAGGAGGTCTTCCAGGCACCTCACCCCATCTCCTCCTACTCTTTCCCCTCCACTCCCTATTTCTTGACCCCAGCCCTTCCCCACCCTAGGTCCCAGTCACCCTAACCAGATACCCAGGCGCCACTCAGACCCCTCCCTCTTGCTCCCTGTCACGGCTAATCAGTCATCGACTCCCATAATTGTTCCTCTGAAATAGCACTGCTCAGGCTTCATCAGCTGGCACCTGGACAATCGAGACAGCTGGCTTTCCCAAGCTTAAATCCTTTCCAAAGCACCCTCCACCCAGGAGCAAGTGTCTCTCCTGCTCAAAACCCTGCAGGGACTCCTTACTGCCCAGACCAAAATCCCATCTTCCCAGGCTGGTGGTATGAGACCCTTCCATGAATCAGTTCTTTCATTTACTGATGCATACTGTGGAACAAAAGACAGGACTTTGAGACAAGACAAGCAGGTGACCAGGGGTACAGTAGGGGCCTGTGGGGGACAATGGAAGCCGAGAGGAGGGGACCAAATCCAGGAGAAGGTGGTCACCCAGTACCCACCCCAACTCCAGCCATTTAAATTATCTCCAGTTCCCAGAATGCACCACGCTCCTTCCTGTCTGGGGAACTCCGCAAACCCACTGAAAACTCTTCTCCTGTCGCCCTTTTGGCAAACTCCTTCGAGCCTTCACAACCCGGTTGAACTGTCTTGTCCTCTGGAAAGCCTCCCCCCAATGCAGAATTGATTCTGTCAGTCCTGCCTTTGAGCCCCACAGCCTAGCAGAGACCTCATTACAATGTTGATCTCATCCAGTTATTGTTTTTTTGGTTTTGTTTGTTTGTTTTTTGGAGACAGAGTCTTGCTCTGTCACCCAGGCTGGAGTGCAATTGCGCGATCTTGGCTCACTGCAACCTCTGTCTCCTGGGTTCAAGCAATTCACCTGCCTCAGCCTCCCGAGTAGGTGGGATTACAGGCATGCACTACCACATCTGGCTAATTTTTGTATTTTTAGTAGAGATGGGGTTTCACAATGTTGGCCAGGCTGGTCTCAAACTCCTGATCTCAAGTGATCTGTCTGCCTCGGCCTCCCAAACTGCTAGGATTACAGGTGTGAGCCACCACACTTGGCTCATTCAGTTGTTTTAACTATGATGATTTTTATGGAAAATGAAATGCCATGTTGGTTTTACTTTCTGCTGGTACAGACACATCAGGGGACCACACGTGCCTCTCCCCCAACTCCCTGCACCTCCCACCTCCACCAAGGAGGAAACAATGTTTCCCATCTAAGCCTTTGGCATGTGCTAACTCTGGTTCTCAAGCAGGGCTGATTTTTTTTTTTCTTTTGAGATGGAGTCTCACCCTGTCTCCCAGGCTGGAGTGCAGTGGCGCAATTTCAGCTCACTGCAACCTCTGCCTCCTGGGTTCAAGCGATTCTCCTGCCTCAGCCTCCCAAGTAGCTGGGATTACAGGTGCCCGCCACCATGCCCGGCTAATTTTTTGTATATTTAGTAGAGATGGGGTTTCACCATGTTGACCAGGCTGGTCTCGAACTCCTGACCCCGTGATCTGCCCACCTCGGCCTCCCAAAGTGCTGGGATTACAGGTGTGAGCCACCGTGTGGGGCTGATTTTGGCACACACACACACACACACACACACACCCCCTAGGGACATTCGTCAAAGTCTGGACACACTTTTGATTGTCACAGCTGGGTGGGGGTGGGGGTGCTATGCACATCTAGTGGGTAGAGGCCAAGGAAGCTGCTAAAAGTCTACAATGTGCAGGACAGCCCTCACAACCAACAATTATCCAGCCCAAAACAGAACAGTGCTAAGGTTGAGAAACTGTCCAATCTCTAGGTAGAAATACAGTTGTGTGTGTGTGTTTCAGCATTACAGGGCATTCCCAGGCCTAGGTGGGCTCTGGAGACGGCCCATGCTCAGGTTTTTATGCCGGGAAGGTGCAGGTGCATGGAGGACATTGGCCAGTTGGGCTGTGAGGAGGAGCTGTAGGCGGGGGCTTGCAGAGATGAAGGGAGCCCTGGGTCTGGCTGAATCCCTGGATGGCTCATGGGGCCTGTGGGCCCCTCAAGGGGAGGAGACCTACCCTCCCTTGAAGCCAAGCTGGGAGATGGTGGTGACTTCCAGGAGGGTAAGTGGGCACCTCGCTGCCTTCCATCTCTGAAGGGCCAGGTGGTGCCCAGGATATCGTTTTTGGCATCTTCCTGGGCACATGTGGAGACTCTGTTTCCCAGGGCCCTTTGCAGGTAGGTGTGGCCACATGACAGGTTCCAGCCAATGGAGTGTGATAGGAAGTAATGTCACCACTCCGGGCCTGGCCATGGAAATCTCGCACCACCTGGGCTCTCTCCTTCCCAGTAGTATCCTAGCTGAGCCAGAAGACGCTGAAGGTCTACAGGGCAGCAGAGCCACAGACAGAGGGAGCCTATGCACTTGAGTGACTATGCAGCCTCCCCGGCCTGCCCTCACATCTGGTTGGACTGTGACATGAAATAGATGTGAAATAGATCTTCATCATGTAGAGCCCTGGGCCTTCCGGGTTTACTTGTTACAGCAACTAAGTTTATTTAACTAATACTGGTGGGTCAGCAGGAACGTCCAAGGTGAAAGACAAAATTCCCCTTCATTTGTTCAGGGCTGTTCAAGTCCTAAGATCCAGGGCTGATCCTGAATTACTCCACCCTCCTTGCCCATCCCATTCTCCATTAGACTCTTTTGTAGTTTTTGCCAAGCTTGGCAAGTGGGGCCTTGAGTAGGGCTTAATTTGATCCTTAAAAGTAAAGGGATTTCTTCCACCCTGAGAGTTGTGTGATAGTTTGCACCAATTACAAAATTTGTGTTATTTTTCTTGATGGATGTGAGCCCCTTGAGGGGAGGGCCTGGGCCTGATTAGCAGATGTCACAAAGGCCCAGCAGTGGGCTGGGTAGGCAGCAATCTTGAGGAACTGTTTGTGGAAATCTCTGAGTATGTGATGTCCCTGATTGGCCAGCTCATTCTGCCTTTATCATTTTTGGTTTGGTTTTTTTTTTGAGACCCGGTCTCACTCTGTTGCCCAGGCTGGAATATAGTGGTGCACTCACAGCTCACTGTAGCCTTCACCTCCTAGGCTCAAGCACTTCTCCCAACTCATCTGGGACTACAGGCATGCACCACCATGCCTGGCTAATATTCTTATATTTTTGTAGAGATGGGGGGCCTCGCTGTGATGCCCAGGCTGGTCTCGAACTCCTGAGCTCAAGTGATCTGACCACCTTGGCCTCCCAAAGTGCTGGAATTACAGGCATGAGCCACCGCGCCCTGTCTTCCTTTGTTTGTGTTGATTAGGAATACATTCACTTGCAAAAAAAAAAAAAAAGAAAGAAAAAAACCCAGAAAATCCAATCAACAGAGACTTAAATAGGTGTTTTGTTGTGTGTGTGGTTTTTTTTGTTTTTTCATGGAACACAAGCTAGAAGCAGGCAGTTGCTAGCATGAGGGAACTTGACTCTGCCATCTCTATATTGATCTTTTTATTGTCATGCTTCGGCCTCATAGGCACAAGATGGCTGCCATAGCTCTAATCATCACACTGGGGTTCGAGGCAAGCAAAGGTGAGAGAAATGTCTAGGGCCATGCTAACTGTATCTGTCTCTTTGTCAGGGCAGCAAAAGCTATTCCAGAAATCCCCCCAGCAGACTTCCACTTTAAGAATGATTGGCCTGAGTTGGGTCAAACGGCTAGTACAAGAGGCTGGAAGTTAAAATAGTAATAATCGGCTTAGAACACTAATTCACAAATGAATCTTTTTATTTTATTTCATTTATTTTATTTTATTTTAAACACAAAGGGAATAGGTATTAGGAAAGCAACCAATAGTGTCTGCCTTGATTTCCAGTCCTGTATCTGGGGCTTCTGCCAAAAGTCCTTTCTCCTTGGGCCAAGAGGGCCACCTCAGGCCCGTCTTCTCAAGGCTGCCACACCTGGTTTTCCCCATACCCGAGACTACGTGAGGATAAAACAGCAGAGGAGCCACGAGTCTGTTGCCCACCCTCCCACCTTGCCTGCTGCCCTGTCCTGGTGCTTCTCAGGAAGCCTTCGGGACACCCACCACACCCCGTTCCCATGCCTTTTCCCAGTAGATACCACTCAGTCACTCTGATGAAGCTGGACTCTGTCCCCAAGAGATGGAAAGTGAGTCACTCTCCCAGCAGAGGCACAGGGTCAGTGTGTTCTGCAGAATAAACACAGTATTCCTACTTACTCTCATCTGAGAAGCTGCCACATCTCCCTAAACCCCTGGCCTTCCCACCTGATCTGAAAATAACCACTAATACTCCACATCTCCTTAAACCCTTGGCCTTCCCACATGATCTGAAAATAACCACTGATACTCGTATATAGAATCCAGAATTCCAAAGAAATTGAATTAAAAATAGCCAGAGGAAGAAGGACGTGCTCCAGGCAGACGACATTTAGCCAAACATGGGAAGAAAGGATGAGCCTGGGGACAGGGTAATAGTAGCCAACATGTGCCAAGTGCCTGCTGTGCGGCAGGTACCGAATGGAGTGCCTGGCAGGCATTGTATTACAGGTCCTTCAAGTCAGCCAGAGGTGGTGAGCACTGTTCCCACTCTCATTCCGCAGAGAGTGAAACAGGCTCAGAGGGGTAATGCCTAGAGTAGCATCCAGAATGTGAGCTCTGGTCAGATAGGGTTTGTTTCTCAGTTTAGTCATTTTCTAAGTTAATGTTTTTAGGTCTCAGTTTCCTCATCTATAAAACGGGAAAGATAGTAGCAGCTACTTCATAGACTCATTGGGGAAACTTTATATGAGTCATATATGTAAAATACTCAAAACCAGATCTGGCACGAAATAAGCCCTGGATGTATGTGTGCACATATGATACCCATTTTACAGATGAGGGAATGAAAAATTGCAGATAACTATGAATTTGCCCAAGGTCACAAAACCAGTAAAAGGTACAGCTGGCCTGGTGCGGTGGCTCACGCCTGTAATGCCAGCACTTTGGGAGGCTGAGGCAGGTGGATCACCTGAGGTCAGGAGTTTGAGACCAGCCTGGCCAACAGAGTGAAACCCCCTCTCTACTAATAAAAAAATTAGCCAGGCATGGTGGTATATAACTGTAATCCCAGCTACTCAGGAGGCTAAGGCAGGAGAATTGCTTGAACCCAAGAGGCTGATGTTGCAGTGAGCCAAGATCGTGCTCCAGTCTGGGCGACAAGAGTGAAACTCTGTCTCAAAACAAAACAAAACAAAACAAAAGGTAGAGCTGGGGCTCAAAGCCACGTCCCTCTAACACCAGCATCCACTCTCTAAACCACCCACCGGTCAGCCTGACCCCAGGAGGGACAGGCCACTGGGTTAATGGGCAGGAGAACAGGTTCTGTACGCACCACGCAGTGCAGTGGATCCTCTTGAGTACCACAGGCAAAGCCAACAATGAGAGCTGTTTCCCTTGCCCCGAGTGCCGTCTCACCTTGACCTGTCAACATACCACCCATTCTTGAGGGCTGGGAGAGAAGCCCCCACCCCTGACTTCTGGGTGGTGGAGTCCCGGCTGCAGAGCCCTCCTATGGCCCCGTTCATCAGTCTTGGGAACTCAAACGTTGAGGAGAACAAGCAGCACAGCCTTTGAGAATGTGCACACCACCCCCACCCTGTACAGGTCCAGAAACATCTCACAGGCAAGCAGCCTAGGTCTGCCTGTAGCAAACCAGGAGCAGGCAGAGATGCAGATGGCACTGAGCTGAGGTGTCCAGCTACTAACATCACAGACAGAAAAGCCTCCCGTTGGACAAACATAGTATTGCCTAAAACGAATGGAACCTGAATCTGAGTAAGAACTAGACCCAATCAGCAAACTGCAGAAAATACAGGAGACAGAGGAGCATATGAACCACCACCGCAGAGGTGCCACCAGCACAAATCCAGACTGCCAGAGACCTTCCAGGGAGACCAGCTGGCTTCCTCAGCAAAAAAAATGGCAATGAATCGAGAAAGGAATCAGGAGCCTGTAGACTAAATGAGACACATCAGTATCAATCAGTTACAACAATGCTGGGCCTTATCTGGATCCCAATTCAATTATATGTATTACATATTATATACGTGTCTGTATATATATTGTGTATGTGTACACACACGTGCCAACTGGAAAAATGTGATTCTCCAGTGAGCTATTTGATGAACTTAAAGAACTATAGTTTATTTATTTGCTTGAGACAGGGCCTGGCTTTGTCGCCCAGGCTGGAGTGAAATTTGGGCTCACTGCAACCTCTGCCTCTGACTCAAGGGATCCTCCCACCTCAGCCTCCCAAGTGCTGGGACCACAGGTGCCTGCCACCATGCCTCGCTAATTTTTGCATTTTTTGCAGAGACAGGGTTTCATCATGTGCCCAGTCTGGTCTCAAGCTCCTGGGCACAAGTGAGCCACCTGCCTCAGCCTCCCAGAGTGTTGGGATTACAGGTGTGAGCCACTGCACCCAGCCTGTTACTTAAAAAAAAAAAGAAAAAAAAGTCAAGCATGGTGGCTCACACCTGTAATCCCAGCACTTTGGGATGTTGAGGCAGGAGAATCACTACAGCCCAGGAGTTTTCAGTGAGCCACAATCGTGTCACTACATTCCAGCCTGGGTGACACGGTGAGACCCTGTCTCCGAAAAGAAAAAAAAGGCCAGGCATAGTGGCTCATACCTGTAATCCCAGCACTTTTGGGAGGCCGAGGCAGGTGGATCACTTGAGGTCAGGTGTTCGAGAACAGCCTGGCCAATATGGTTAAACCCCATCTCTACTAAAAATACAAAAATTTAGCCGGGCATGGTGGCGGGCGTCTGCAATCCCAGCTACTCGGGAAGCTGAGGCAGGAGAATTGCTTGAACCTGGGAGGCAGAGGTTGCAGTGAGCCAAGATCACACCATTGCACTCCAGTCTGGGAAAAAGAGAGTGAAACTCCATCTCAAAAAACAAACAAAAAAAAGAAAATTTAAACAAGATTATTTATATTTCAATAGCTTAGTTATATGGATGAATTGTATAGTGGTGGAGTCTAGGATTTTAGTGCACCTGTCACCGCAGTAGTGTACATCGTACCCAATACATAGTATTTTTATCCCTCACCTTCCTCCCCATTCCACCTTCTGAGTCTCCAAAAGGCCATTATGCCATTCCATATGCCTTTGGACACTTATATCTTACCTCCCATCATAAGCAAAAACATTATGTTATTTGGTTTCCCTTTCCTGAGTTACTTCACTTAGAATAATGGCCTCCAGCTCCATCCAAGTTGCTGTAAAAGACATTATTTCTTTCTTTTTTATGGCTGAGTAGTATTCCATGGTGTATATATACATTTTCTTTTTGCATTCATTGGTGGACAAGTCCTTAGGTTGGCTTCATAACTTTGCAATTATGAATTGTGCTGAGATAAACATACCTGTGCAGGCATCTTTTCTGAGTTTTTTTTTTTTTTTTTTTTTTTTGGAGACAGGGTCTTGCTCGGTCACCTAGGCTGGAGTGTAGTGGTGTGATTTTGGCTCACTGCAACCTCCTCCTCCCAGGTTAAAGTAATTCTCCTGCCTCAGCCTCCCGAGTAACTGGGACTACAGGCACATGCCACCACGCTGGCTAATTTTTGTATATTTATTACAGATGGGGTTTCATCATGTTGTCCAAGCTGGTCTCGAACTCCTGACCTCAAATGATCTGCCCACCTCAGCCTCCCAAAGTGCTGGGATTACAGGCATGAGCCACCGCGCCCAGCCCCAGGTATCTTTTTGATATAATGACTTCTTTTCTTTTGGGCAGGTACCCAATAATGGGGTTGCTGGATTAAATAATAGATCTACTTTTAGCTCTGTTTGTTTTTGAGGTGGAGTTTTGCTCTTGTTGCCCAGGCTGGAGCACCATGGCATGATCTCAGCTCACTGCAACCTCTGCATCCCAGGTTCAAGCAGTTCTCCTACCTCAGCCTCCCAAGTAGCTGGGATTACAGGCATGTGCCACCACGCCCAGCTAATTTTTTGTATTTTTAGTAGAGATGGGGTTTCTCCATGGTGGTCAGGCTGATCTCAAACTCAAGACCTCAGGTGATCCACCCACTTCGGCCTCCCAAAGTGCTGGGATTAGAGGTGTGAGCCACCACACCTGGCCTTACTTTCAGTTCAAGGATTCTCCATACTTGTTTCCATACAGGTTGTATTAATGTGCATTCCCACAGGTTGTATTAATTTGCATTGCATTTAATACAATGGGATTGTATTAAATCCCATTCCCAGTGTATTAGCATTCCCTTTCCCCCACATCCACACCAGCATCTATTGTTTTTGACTTCTTAATAATGACCATTCTGGCTGGGGTAAGGTGGTGTCTCATTGTGGTTTTAATTTGCATTTCCCAGATTATGAGGGATGTTGAGCATTTTTTCATGTTTCTTGGCCAGTAAGACTTTTCTTTCCTTTTTAACAGCAGTTTTAGGTTCACCGAAAAATTGAGGAAGACACAGAGACACAGAGTTCCCATACACCCCCTCCCCCACAAACACTCATGTATATCCTCCCCCATTATCAGCAAACTCCACCAGATGGTACATTTGTTATAATTCATGAAGCTACATTGACATATCATTATCTCCCAGAGTCTACAGTTTTACATTAGGGTTCACTCTCGGTGCTGTACATTCTGTAGGTTTGGACAAACGTCTAATGACATGCATCCACCACTGTACTATCATACAGAGTAGTTTCATGGCCCTGCGAGTTCCCTGTGCCCTGCCTGTTCATCCCTCCCTCTCCCCTAACCCCTGGCTATCATCAATCCTTTCACTGCCTCTACAGTTTTACCTTTTCAGTATGCCGTATAGTTGGAACCAAACAGTATGTAGCCTTTTCAGACTGGCTTCTTTCATTCGGTAATGTGTGTTCAAGGTTCCTCCACATCTGGTCATGCTTGATAGCTATTTCTTTTTTTTTTTTTTTTTTCTTTGAGACAGAGTCTCGCTCTGTCACCCAGCAGACTGGAGTGCAGTGGTTCACCGCAACCTCTGCCTCCCGGGTTCAAGCGATTCTCCTGCCTCAGCCTCCCGAGTAGCTAGGATTACAGGCACGACTCACCATACCTGGCTAATTTTGCATTTTTAGTAGAGACGGGGTTTCTCCATGTTGGTCAGGCTGGTCTCGAACTCCCGACCTCAGGTGATCCACCCACCTCGGCCTCCCAAAGTGCTGGGATTACAGGAGTGAGCCACCGTCTTTTTCTTTCTTTCTTTTTTTTTTTTTTGAGATGGAGTTTCACTCTTGTCTAGGCTGGAGTACAATGGCATGATCTTGACTCACTGCAATGTCTGCCTCCTGGGTTCAAGCATTTCTCCTGCCTCAGCCTCCTGAGTAGCTGGGATTACAGGCATGCACCACCACACCCAACTAATTTTGTATTTTTAGTAGAGACAGGGTTTACAGGGTTTACTAGGATTACAGGCATGAGCCACTACACCCAGTCAGTTGTAATTTTTTAAATGAATTTTTCAATGAATTCTCATTCATTGCTATTGAGAATGCAAGATGATACAGCCACATTGGAAGACAATTTGACAGTTTCTTACAAAACTAAACATAGTCTAACCATACAATCCAGCAATTGTGTCCCTTGGTATTTACCCAAATGAGTTAAATACTTTTGTCCACATGTTGGTCAGGCTGGCCTCGAACTCCCGACCTCAGGTGGTCTGCCCACCTCGGCCTCCCAAAGTCCTGAGATTACAGGCGTGAGCCACTGTGCCCGGCCCAGCTCATTTCTTTTTAGCATTGAAGAATACTGCATTGGCCTGGATGTACCACAGTTTATTTATCCATTCCCCTACTGAAGGACATCTTGGTTGCTTGCAAGTTTTGGCAATTATGAATAAAGCTGCTATAAATATCTGTGTGCAGGTTTTCTTGTGGACAAAAGTATGTAACTCATTTGGGTAAATACCAAGGGACACAATTGCTGGATTGTATGGTTAGACTATGTTTAGTTTTGTAAGAAACTGTCAAATTGTCTTCCAAAGTGGCTGTATCATCTTGCATTCTCAATAGCAATGAATGAGAATTCATTGAAAAATTCATTAAAAAAAATACAACTGGCTGGATGTGGTGGCTCATGCCTGTAATCCTAGCACTTTCAAAAGGAGGATTGCTTGAGCTCAGGAGTTTGAGACCAGCCTGGGCAACATAGTGAGACCCCCATCTCTATTCATTTTAGAAAGAAAAAGAAGAAATAAAACTGATATGCTAAGAAAGGAGAGAAAATGGAATAATAAAAATTCTCAGTTAAAGGCCAGGTACAGTGGCTCACGCCTGTAATCCTAACACTTTGGGAGGCCAAGGTGGGCAGATCACGAGGTCAGGAGTTCAAGACCAGCCTGATCAACATGGTGAAACCCCGTCTCTACTACAATTACAAAAATTAGCCAGGCATGGTGGCATGCGCCTGTAATCCCAGCTATTCAGGAGGCAGAGGCAGGAAAATCGCTTGAACCCAGGAGGCCAAGGTTGCAGTGAGAGCCAAGATCGCCCCACCAGTGCACTCCAGTCTGGGCAACAGAGCGAGACTCCATCTCAAAAAAATGCTCAGTTAAAACTACAAAAGGCAGAAAAAGTGCTGGACAAAAACAAGAACAAAGAACACAGACAAGAAATAGAAAGCAGTAACAAATATGCTAAATATTAATCCAAGTATATCAATAATCACTTTGGGGTTTCTTTTCTTTTTCCTTTTTGTTTTTGAGACAGAGTCTTGCTTTGTTGCTCAGGCTGGAGTGCAGCAAATTGATCGTGGCTCACTGCACCCTCTGGCTCCCAGGTTCAAGCAATTCTCCTGCCTCAGCCTCCTGAGTAACTGGGATTACAGGGGCACTCCATTGCACCCAGCTAAAAATACAAAATTAGCCGGGCGTGGTGGCAGGTGCCTGTAATCCCAGCTACTTGGGAGGCTGAGGCAGGAGAATCGCTTGAACCCGGGAGGCGAAGGTTGTGGTGAGTTGAGATCGTGCCATTGCAGCCTGGGCAACAAGAGTGAAACTCTGTCTCAAAAAAAAAAAATTAAAAAAAAAAAAGAAAAAGAAAAGAAAAAGGACCCAATTATACCAAAAAAAAAAAAAAAACCACTAAAAAATCCCACTTTAAACAGAAAGACACATATAAAGTTAAAATGATAAAGGCCATGCTAATACTTATCAAAAAAAGCAAGAGTCGTTATGTTAATTTCAAACATTAATTTAGCAGATTCCAGAGCAAGAAAAGTTTTCAGGGGTAAAGATGAGCATTACATAATGATTAAGGTATCAGTGCTCCAATAAGACATAGCAATCCTTAACATGTATGAGCCTAACAACAGAACATCAAAATATGTGAAGCAAAAACTAACAGACTGCAAGGAAAAATAGATGCATCCACCAATAGTATTAGAGACTTCAGCACTCCTGTATCAGAAATTAACAGATCCCACAGAAAAGCAGTCAGGATATTGTTAAACTCACCAGTACCATCAATCAACTGGATACAATAGACACATGTAAGCTACTTTATCCAACAACAGCAGGTTACCCATTCTTCTTAAGCTTGCATGAGACATTCACCAAGATAGACCACATTCTGGGCCATAAAACATACCTTATGAAATTTAGAAGAATAGAAATCATACAATATCTGCTCTCAGACCACAATGTAATTAAACTAGAAACCAATAACAGAAAGATAACTGGAAAATCCCCGAATACAGGGAGATTAAATGACACACTTCTAAATAACACAAGGATCAAAGAAGAAATCTCAAGATAAATTTTAAAATATTTGGCCGGGCACGGTGGCTCATGCCTGTAATCCCAACACTTTGAGAGGCCGAGGCGGGCGGATCACCTGAGGTCAGGAGTTCGAGACCAGCCTGACCAATATGATGAAACTCCGTCTCTACTAAAAATACAAAAATTAGCCAGGCATGGTGGCAGGCTACTCGAGAGGCTGAGACAGGAGAATCACTTGAACATGGGAGGTGGAGGTTGCAGTGAGCCGAGATTGCACCATTGCACTCCAGCCTGAGCAACGAGAGCAAAACTCCATCTCAAAAAAAAAAAAAAAAAATTAAAAGTTAAAAATATTTTATTTTTATTTTAATTTTTTTTATTTTTGAGATGGAGTCTTACTCTGTCGCCCAGGCTGGAGTGCAGTGGCCGGATCTCAGCTCACTGCAAGCTCTGCCTCCCGGGTTTACGCCATTCTCCTGCCTCAGCCTCCCGAGTAGCTGGGACTACAGGCGCCCACCACCTCGCCCGGCTAGTTTTTTGTATTTTTTAGTAGAGACGGGGTTTCACTGTGTTAGCCAGGATGGTCTCGATCTCCTGACATCGTGATCCGCCCGTCTCGGCCTCCCAAAGTGCTGGGATTACAGTCTTGAGCCACCGCGCCCGGCCTAAAAGTTAAAAATATTTTTTAATCAAAATGAAGGCTGGGTATGGGTGGCTCACACTGGTAATCCCAGCACTTTGGGAGGCTGAAGTGGGCAGATGGCTTAAACTCAGGAGTTCAAGAGCAGCCTGGCCAACATGGCAAAACCCTGTCACTACTAAAACCTACAAAAATTAACCGGGCATGGTGGTGTGTGCCTCTACTCCCAGCTACTCAGGAGACTGAGATGAGAGGATCACCTGAGCCCAGGAGGTTGAGGCTGCAGTAAGCTATGATCACGCCACTGCACTCCAACCTGGGCGATAGAGCAAGACTCTCTCTCTCAAAAATAAATAAATAAATAAAACACAATGTTATCAAAAATGGTAGATGCAGCAAAAGCCATGCTTATAGGGAAATGTATAGCATCAAATGCATGTGTTAGAAAAGAAGAAATTGGCCAGACATGGTGGCTCACAACTGTAATCCCAGCACTTTAGGAGGCCAAGGCAGGCAGATCACTTGAGGCCAGGAGTTCAAGACCAGCCTGACCAACATGGTGATACCCCGTCTGTACTTAAAATACAAAAACTAGCCAAGCGTGGTGGTGCACGCCTGTGATCCCAGCTACTTAGGAGGCTGAGGCATGTGCATCATTTGAACCTATGAGGTGGAGGTTGCATTGAGCTGAGATTACGCCACTGCACTCCAGCCTGGGCAATAGAGCTAGACCCTATTAAAAAAAAAATTTAAAAAAGGGAAAGGAAAGGAAAAGGGAAAGGAAAGGAGAGGGGAAGGGAGAGGGGAGAGGGGAAGAAAAGAAGAAAGAGCTAAAATTAATCATCTAAGCTTCCACTTCAGGAAGCTACAAAGTTAAATCCAAAGTAACCGAAGAAAAAAAAATCAAACTTAGAGCAATCAGTGTAACTGAAAACAGGGAATCAATAAGAAAATCAACAAAGCGAAAATCTAGTTCTCTGAAAAGATCAACAAAATCTGTAAGCCACTAGCCAGGCTAACTAAGAAAAAAAAGAGAGAGAACACAAACTACTAGTATCAGAAATGAAAGAGGAGCCGAGTGCAATAGCACATGCCTGTGGTTCCAACAGGTGGGAGGTGTCGAGAGTCCGTAGTCAGAGGCTGTGGTGCACTATGATAGCAGCTGTGAACAGCCACTGCACTCCAGCATGGACAACACAATATGGCAAGATCCTATCTCTAAAATGAAGAAGAAAAGAAAAAGAAATAAAAGACATCATAACAGATCCTATAGACATGAAAAAGAAAATAAATATTAACAACTATATGCCCACAAATTCAATAACTGAGATGAAATGGATCAATTCCTTGAAAGAGAAAACCTGCCAAAACTCCCACAAGAAGCAGCAGCCTATATGAATAGGTCTATATTTAATAAGTTAAATCAATAATTAATAACTTTCCAAAACAGAAAGCACCAGGCCCAGATGGGTACCCTGTTGAATTCGATGAAACATTTAAGGAAGAACTTATGCCAGTTCTCTACAATCTCTTTCAGAAGATAGAAGCACTGGGAATGCTTCCTAACTCGTTTTATTTATTTATTTTTAGACGGAGTCTCACTCTGTCACCAGGCTGGAGTGCAATGGTGCGATCTCGACTCACTGCAACCTCCGCCTCCTGGGTTCTAGTGATTCTCCTGCCTCAACCTCCTGAGTAGCTGGGACTACAGGTGTGCACCACCACACCCAGCTAATTTTTGTATTTTTAGTAGAGACAGGGCTTTACCATGTTGGCCAGGATGGTGTTGATTTCTTGACCTCGTGATCCACCTGCCTTGGCCTCCCAAAATGCTAGGATTACAGGCATGAGACACTGTGCCTGGCCTATTTTATTTTTTTTTGAGACAGAGTTTCACTCTTGTCACCCAGGCTGGAGTGCAATGGCACAATCTCAGCTCACTGCAACCTCCACCTTCCAGGTTCAAGCGATTCTCCTGCCACAGCCTCCCAAGTAGCTGGGATTACAGGCGACCACCACCACACCCGGCTAATTTTTGCATTTTTAGTTGAGACAGGGTTTTGTCATGTTGGCCAGGCTGGTCTAGAACTCCTGACCTCAAGTGATCCATCCGCCTTGGCCTCCCAAAGTGCTGAGATTACATAGACGAGAGCCACCGTGCCTGGCCTATTTTATTTTTTTGAGATGGAATTTTGCTTGTCGCCCAGGCTGGAGTGCAATGGCACAATCTCAGCTCACTACAACCTCTGCCTTCTGGGTTCAAGTGATTATCCTGCCTCAGCCTCCCAAGTAGCTGGGATTACAGGCGCCCACCACCATGCCTGACTAATTTTTGTATTTTTAGTTGAGACAGGGTTTCGTCATGTTGGCCAGAGTGGTCTAGAATTTCTGACCTCAAGTGATCCACCTACCTCGGCTTCCCAAAGTGCTGGGATTACAGACGTGAGCCACTGTGCCCGGCCCCTAACTCATCTTATGAGGTCAAGATTTCTCTAATGCTCAAACAGAAGACATTTCAAGAAAAGAAAACTATAGACCATTATCTTTCATAAACATAGATGCAAAAATTCTCAACAAATTGTTAGGAAATCAAATCCTACACCACAGCTAAGCGGGATTTATCCCAGGCATGCAAGTCTGGCTTAACATTTGAAAATCAATTCACGTAATCCATCCCACCAGCAGATTAAAGAAAAATCACACGATCCTATCAATAGATGCAGAAAAAGCATTGAACAAAATTGTTAAGTTTTAAGGTGTTACAATGATGGTGTAGTTATGCTGATAAAAGAGCAATCCTTGTCTTTTAGAGGTAAGTGTTGAAATATTTACAGATGAAATAACTTGGTATCTGGGGTTTGCTTCAAAATAATAAGGGAAAGAGGATGAAGAGGTACAGGGACAACTCGAGATTGATCAAAGGTTGATAATGGTGAGACCAGAGACAGGTCCTGGGGTTCTTTGCCCTGTTTTCTCTGACTTATATCTGCTAGAAATTATCCATACATTAAAAAATTAGCAACGGCACAGGGTGTGGTAGCTCATGTCTGTAATTCCAACACCTTGGGAGGCTGAGGTAGGAAGATCACCTGAGCCCAGGATCGCTTGAGCCTGGGCAACATAGCAAGATCCTATCTCTACCAAAAAAAAAAAAAAATATATATATATATATGTATACAAAAATTAGCCAGGTGTGGTGGCACACGCCTGTGGTTCCAGCTACTTAGGAAGCTAAAGTGGGAGGATCGCCTGGGGCCAGGAGGTTGAGGCTGCAATGAGCCGTGATAGCGCCACTGCACTCCAGCCTGGGTGACAGAGTGAGACTCCGTTTCAAAAAAAAAAGGAAGAAGGAGGAAGAAAGAAAAAGACGAAGGAAAGGAGGGAGGGAGGGAGGGAGGGAGGGAGGAAGGAAGGAAGGGAGGGAGGGAGAGAGGGAGGAAGGAAGAGGGAGGAGGCGGCAGCCGTGAGACAGATATCAAGACTGCTGGATAGAACTGCTTTGGACAGGAGAAAAGATCTGGAGGGCCCTGGTTCTGGAAGCCACCATGCTCAGGTGTCAATCCTCGGTAGATCCATGGGGGAGCTGGGGGTGGCCAGGCATTCTGAGCCAGCCAGAAAGCTGCATGGATTGCAGCACCCTGGGCAGGTTTGAGTCAGTCAGCAGGAAAAGGCCCCCTGGGTTCCAGGCACCCAGGACTCAGCTGCAGAGATGGTGAACCGAGCCCCTGCCTCTCCTAGACTCACCTTCCAGCCTGAAAAAGGTGATTGGCAAATAAAGTTAATATATTAACACAATCATTTCAAGCAGAGTCAGGTGCTCTGAATTACATCAAGCAGACTGATGGGAAGCAGGGCAGGAGGGAGGTGTGGATGGGGAGGGAAAGGCAGCCCCAGGTCTGTGGGAAGGGACAGCCAGTGCAAAGCTGCAGAGGAGGGACGGGGCAGGGTGGGGTAGTATTCGAAGGACAGAGGACAAAGTGGAGGGAGATGAGGACCAAGCCCTCCAGGGCCGGGTGGTGCTGGGGTCAGTGGGCCATGCCCAGGAAAGTGGGTTTATCATAAGGGTCTTTGAGGAGCCAATGAGGGTTTTCATCAGACGTGGTGATTTAATTTTGCTTGTTTTTATTGGGGTAAAATACACATAACATGAAATTTACCATTGTAACCACTTAAAAAGTGCACCATTCAGTGGCATTGAGTACCTTCACAATGTCATGCAACTGCCACCTCTACCTAACTCCAGAACCACCCCCAAAGGAAACCCCAGACACATTAAGCAGTCACTGGCCACTTCCCCTCCCGCTGCATTACATTCGTGAATTTGTCTGTTTCTGACATTTCTTTTTTCTTTTTTTTTAAAGACAGAGTCTTGCTCTGTCAACCAGTCTGCAGTTCAGTGACATGATCTCAGCTCACTGCAACCTCTGCCTCCAGGGTTCAAGCTATTCTCATACCTCAGCTTCCTGAGTAGCTGGGATTACAGGCGCCCGTCACGTCTGGCTAACTTGTATTTTTAGTAGACACAGGGTTTCACCATGTTGGCCAGGTTGGTCTTGAACTCCTGGCCTCAAGTGATCCGCCTGCCTCAGCCTCCCAAAGTGTTAGGATTACAAGCCTGAGTCACCATTTCTGGCACCAACACTCCCTATTTTTTTTTGAGACAGGGTCTTGCTCTGTCACCCAGGCTAGTGTACAGAGCCACAATCAAGGCTGACTACAGCCTCAACCTCCTGGGCTCAAGAGATGCCTCCTGGTGTAGCTGGGACCACAGGTGCAGGTCACCATGCCCAGCTAATTTGTTTTGTATTTTTGATAGAGTAGGGCTTTGCCATGTTGCCCAGGCTAGTCTTGAGCTCCTGTGCCCAAGCAATCCACCCACCTGACCTCAGGCCATCTGCCCGCCTGGGCCTCCCAAAGTGCTGGGATTACAGGCGTGAGCCAGTGTGCTTGGCCTGATTTAATTTCTTAAAGCCCCTCGTAGAGAAGGGCCCGCAGTCGGGCATGGTTGAGGTACCATTAGGTGGGACGTGCTGGGGGGCTAGGCCATAGGAGTGGGATGATGAGAAGAGGCGATCTGGATGGATCATGGAGGCATCGCCCCCAGGATTTGCAGCCACTGGACAAGGGGAGGATGAGGGATTGCAAGGAGCTGGGAGGACTCCAGTTTCAGGCCTGAGCAAGTGGGACAATGGGGGCGCCAATGTGAGGTGGCAGACTGTGAGTGGGGCAGCACCATGGCAGGGGGTCAAAAGTCCACTCAAGAATTTAGAGTACAGGGGAGGGACTGCTGCACAAACTTTTAGCACAAGCCAAGCCTGCACCCATGGGAATGTGAGCATCAGTGTGGTGGGGCAAGTGACAGGCACAGCGCTCATCAAGGAGGGTGGGCCATGGGCCATACACCTCCAGGTGCTTTTTGTGGGAACGGGTCAATTTCTTCTGCTCAGTAGGATGTATATCAACAAGAGGATGAGCACACCAGCTCACTCAAAACTTTAAGGAACCCAGCCAGACGCGGTGACTCACGCCACCTGTAATCCCAGCACTTTGGGAGTTCGAGGTGGGCAGATCACCTGAGGTCAGGAGTTTGAGACCAGCCTGGCCAACATGGTGAGACCCCATCTCCACTAAAAATACAAAACTTAGCCGGGCATGGTGGCGTGCACCTGTAGTCCCAACCACTTGGGGAGGCTGAAGCAGGAGAATCACTTGAACCCAGAGGCAGAGGTTGCAGTGAGCCGAGATCATGCCACTGCACTCCAGCCTGGGTGACAGAACAAGACTCCATCTCAAAAAAAAAAAAAACACGAGACAAAACAAAAAACTTTCAGGAACCTACTCACCTGCCTAATTAGTGGAAATGTTTCTGGGGCCACAGGGCCACAATGCACAGTTGCACACGTTGGGCACTGCCCAGCCCAAAAGGAGTACATTTATACAGACTTGGACGTGACTGGCATCTTCCCGAGAGTCAGGCAGTGTGCAATCTGTGCGGTGGTGCCTGGCAGTCAGGGTCGTCATGAAATTGCTGTGTTTCTAAGTAAAAGAGCTCCTTGAGAAGAGACAGGGAAGTTTGTGAGAAACACGTCAGCTTTCGTGGCCTCTGAAGGTCAAGTGAAATCTGGCGTTTAAACAGAGGCCAGAGTCACTGCACATCCTGTGTTTTCTTTCTGAGAAGAAAAGCTTGGCCAGGGAAATGTCAGCTCCAAGGTACACCCAGCTGGTTCACTGCAAGACGACCACCCACGTTGTTCTGTCTTCACATATTCCAGGCAGTGGGAGGTCTCACCGGCATTAAGGCCACCACCCTCCCCCCACTGCCGCCTCCCCTGTCATGCACATGGGGGAAGGCCTGACTCCTCTTAGCCCGGGCAGACCACCCTACTTTATTTGGCCTTGGGGCCAGCGGACAGGCCTTCCAGGGCTGCCACCTTGGTCCCCAATGGCACCGCACTACACACCAGGCATCTGCAGTCGGCATGGCTTTCTCCGGGATTGCACAAACAGGACCTCTCTCCAGCGACTCCATGGAGCAGGTCTCGAGAGCCCCAGACCTGGGTTTCAATCTCAGCGGTGCCGCTGGCTGACCATGGGACGTTTGGCAAGTCACTTTACCTCCCTCAGCCTCTGCTTTTTCCTCTGCGAAGTGGGAACTAGGAGCCTGACCTCTCAGGGCTGCCAGAAGGGACAGAGGGGTGTGTATAGAGTCCCTGGCCCATCCTTAGGGAGATGAGGGGAAAAACGTACACCCACTCACACATTCACACATACACACTCCTAACCAGGTTTCTTTTTTTTTTTTTTTTTTGAGATGGAGTTTCCACTCTTGTTGCCCAGGCTGGAGTGCAATGGCGCGATGATCACGGCTCACTGCAACCTCCACTTACTGGGCTCAAGTGATTCTCCTGCCTCAGCCTCCCAAGTAGCTGGGATTACAGGCACCTGCCACCACGTCCGGCTAATTTTTTTGTATTTTTAGTAGAGACGGGGTTTTGCCATGTTGGCCAGGCTGGTCTCAAACTCCTGACCTGAGGTGATCCACATGCTTCGGCCTCCCAAAGTGCTGGGATTACAGGTGTGAACCACTGCACTGGCCCTAATCAGGTTTCAAATCCTCCTCTACCCATCCTAGGCCAGCATGTCTCACTGATTGTTTTGTTTGTTTTAAGAACAATATCTAAAATGCAAAAAAAAAAAAAAAAAAAGGATATAATAAATAGTCATATTTTCATCACCCAGAGAAGTCCAGCCACCACGCAGTCGGCCTTTGATGGCGGGAGGCAGTGCCCCCGCTGCCCTGCCTCCCTCTTCATTCTGGCTTACCCCAAGGGGCTCTTCTGGCACAGATGAGGAATCAGGGGTCTGAGGGCTTCAGGAGACAGAGGAGCCGTCCTCCCGGTTCTCTCAGACAGGACAGGAAGCCTGGAGCACCCAGCTTCACAGAGGCCCTGGCACTTCCGTAGGCCTCACACCACCTCCCTCACCCGCCTTTGCCAAGTCACCGGCTATGATGATTTGAAGGCGGCTCTGGCAGGGCAGAGAGGCCCTGCAGGTGATCTTGCACTCTGCCTGCATTTTCACCGCCAGAGCCTCAGATCCTTTGTTCTCCCAAATCAATGGCAGCAACCTGTGGGCTGCCTCAAGTTTCACCTCTCATCCTGGGATCGGGCGGGGGCTCGGGAGTCCTATTGGACACGGCTGCCCCATTGAGGGATTGCCGGTCAGGGCTGGGGGACAGGTAAACCCTCAGAATGACATGTCTACTGGGTAGACATGGGAAACAGCTTCCCACGGGGCTGTGAGGAGGCTCTGGGAGCTGGGAAGTTACCCTGTGGCTGCCTGTGCTCCCCAGAGGAAAGGCCCCACCCACGCCAGATAGGAGTCCCCTCGCAGGTGTAACACATTCAGCTGGGTGAGCTGGGCAGCCTTGGAGTTGAAAGGACCCCAGGAATATAGTCCAGGCCTCCTGTGGTGCAAATGGGGAAACTGAGGTCCAGACAGGGAGAGGACCTCACCTGGCCAGTGGCTACCAGGGAACGCATGTCTTTGGTTTTGTCCCTTTAACTCTGTCTGGGTCTCAGTTTCCTCATCTGTCAGTTGCAAATAATAACGCCACTACAGTCCCAGGACATTGCAGGAAACTGGCGGCGGCGTGACAATTGCTGTTCTCTGCAAAGTCCCCACTGTTCCCGTCCTCCCAGCCTTGGCCTTTGCTGGGCCCTGGGGTCCCTTCCTCAGGCTCCCTGCTGAGCCTGCCCCCCCACAACACATCCTGGCTTGGGTCCCTGTAGTAAGCCCTGTACTGACCCCCTCATCCAGGAAAAAGGCTAGGGTCCTCTCACCAGCCTCAGCTTCTCTCATGCTGAAAGGTCTGACTCCTGCACCATGCCCAAGCCAGTGCCCTCACTCAATGCATTGAATAACTGAGTTTACACTGTGTGAACACATGGGCACACCTGGAATCCTAGCCAGCTTCCACGGTCCCCTAAATGTTCATCCTAAGCCAGAAAAGTTCACTGACATTTTTTGGTCTTTTTTTTTGGCAAGGTCTCGTGCTGTCTCCTAAGCTGGAGTGCAGTGGTGCAATCATGGCTCACTGTAGCCTCCAACTCACAGGCTCAAAAGATACTCCTGCCTTAGCCTCCCAAGTAGCTAGGGCTACAGATGTGACCACCACACCTGGCTAATTATTACTTGAGATGGAGTCTTGCTCTGTTGCCCAGGCTGGAGTGCAATGGCACAATGATCTCAGCTCACTGCAACTTCCACCTCCCAGGTTCAAGCAATTCTCCTGCCTCAGTCTCCCGAGTAGCTGGGATTATGGAACCCGCCACCATGTCCAGCTAATTTTTTGTATTTTTAGTAGAGACGGGGTTTCGCCATGTTGGCCAGGCTGGTCTCGAACTCCTGACCTCAGGTGATCTGCCCACCTCGGCCTCCCAAAAGGCCGAGATTATAGGCGTGAGCCACCATGCCTGGCCTCACCTGGCTAATTTCTAAAAAAATTTTGTAGCTATGGAATCTATGATGCCCATGCTGGTCTTGAACTCATGGCCTCAACTGATCCTCCCATCTCAGCCTCCCAAAATGCTGGGATTTTAAGTGTGAGCCTCTGTGCCTGGCCTGTTTTTCCTTTAAAAGAAAAAATTTGGCTGGGCGTGGTGACTCACAACTGTAATCCCAGCACTTTGGAAGGCCAAGGCAGGTGGATCATGAGGTCAGGAATTCAAGACCAGCCTGGCCAAGATGGTGAAACCCTGTCTCTACTTAAGAAAATACAAAAATTAGCCAGGCAAGGTAGTGTGCACCTGTAGTCCCAGCTACTCAGGAGGCTGAGGCAAGAAAATCGCTTGAACCCAGGAGGCAGAGGTTGCAGTGAGCCAAGATCACACCATTGCACTCCAGCCTCGGCGACTGAGCAAGACTTCATCTCAAAAAAAAAAAAAAAAAAAAAAAATCTAAAATGCAGAAAGATGGAAATAATAATAAACAGCCATATTTACCTCACCCCAAAGTAAAACTGTCCACACCTCATCATTGCTGCTTCTTTCGCTTTCTCCTTTGCCCGGAGGCAGGTGGCAGCACGGTGCACCGCAGAAGGTGGGCAGTGATGCCTGTTTTCCCCATGTACCCCACTCACGATGGCCGGCATCATCCATGCCAGGTGGCCCCAGACCGATGGAAGGAAGCCCCAGTAGAGGCTTTGGTTTGCATGTCTCTGGTTATCCTCTCACACACTCACCACCCAGCTCAGGTCCCCTCTACCCTGTTCACTCATATTTTGCCCGTTTTTCTGTTGTGTTTCCTGCTTGTTCCTGGTTGGTCTGCAGAAGTTCTTTGAATGTGCTAGGCATATATTCCTTGTTGGTGGTTTGGTTTGTGACACATACATAAAATAAACTTTTTTTTTTTTTTTTTTTTTTTGAGACAGAATCTTGCTCTGTCACCCAGGCTGGAGTGCAATGGTTGAACTCCTAGGCTCAAGTGATCCTCCAGCCTCAGCCTCCTGAGTAGCTGGGTCTACAGGCATTGCACCACCATGCCTAGCTAATTTTTTGATTTTTTGTAGAGACAGGGTCTTGCTATGATGTCTAGGTTGGTCTGGAACTCCTGGGCTCAGGCGATCTACCTGCCAAAGTGCTGGGATTACAGGTGTCAGCCACGGTGCCCAGTCAGATTAACCATTTTAAAGTGTATACTTTAGTGGTATTTAGTACATTCATGATGTTATGCAATCACTATCTCTACCTACTTCCAAAACATCTCATCCCAAAAAGAAACCCCATCTTGTTAACCAATCTCTTCACTTCACATTTCCCTTTTCCCCAACTGCTTGGCAACCAGCAACTGGCCTTCTGTCTCTATATAGACTTACCAGTTCCACATATTTCACGTAAATGGAGTCATACAACATACTGATCTTTTGTGCCCAGCTATTTTATTTTATTTTTTTTTTGAGACGGAGTTCTGCTCTTGTTGCCCAGGCTGGAGTGCAATGGCACAATCTCAGCTCACTGCAACCTCCACCTCCCGGGTTCAAGCGATTCTCCTGTCTCAGCCTCCAGAGTAGCTGGGATTACAGGCATGGGCCACCACACCCAGCTCTATTTTTGTATTTTTAGTAGAGACCAAGTTTCACCATGTTGACCTGGCTGGTCTTCAACTCCTGACCTCAGGTGATCCACCCTCTGCAGCCTCCCCAAGTGCTGGGATTACAGGTGTGAGCCACTGTGCCTGACAGCCTGGCTTTTTTCCTTAACATGTTTTTTGTAGCATGTGCCAGTACTTTATTCCTTTATACGGCTGAATAATATTCCATTATGTGGCTATTCCATGCTTTATTCAGCCATTCATCCATTGATAGGTATTTGGGCTCTGCCATCTTTTGGCGATTGTGAATAGTGCTGCTATACCATTTATGATTGAGTGTTTGATTTTTTTTTTTTTTTTAGACGCAGTCTTGTTCTGTCGCCCAGGTTGGAGTGCAGTGGCACAATCTTGACTCACTGCAACCTTCGCTTCCCTGGTTCCAGCGACTCTCCTACCTCAGCCTTTCAAGTAGCTGGGGCCACAGGCATGAGCCACCGTGCCCAGATAATTTTTGTATTTTTAATAGTGACGGAGTTTCGCCATGTTGCCCAGGCTGGCCTCAAACTCCCGGGCTCAAGCAATCTGCCCACCCGGGCCTCCCAAAGTGCTGGGACTACAGGCATGAGCTACTGTGCCCAGCCAAAACCACTTCTCCACACTCTCATCCACATTCCTCATTTTCCATTTTGTTTTTATTATAGCCATTCTAGTGGGCACAAATATTAGTCTGGCTTTCACTTACATTTCTTTTTCATTTAAGACTGTCTGACTGTGTCACCCAGGCTGGAATGTAGTGGCTCAATCTTAGCTCACTGCAACCTCCACCTCCCAGGTTCAAGCAATTCTCCTCCCTCAGCCTCCCAAGTAGCTGGGATTACACATGGTGCCCAGTAACTTTTTTGTATTTTTAGTAGAGATGGGGTTTCACCATGTTGGCCAGGCTTGTCTCGAAACTCCTGATCTCAGGTGATCTGCCCATGCCTTGGCCTCCTAAAGTGCTGAGATTACAAGCGTGAGCCAACACAGCTGGCCTTACATTTCCTTCATGACTAATAGTGGTCAGCATCTTTTCACGTACTTATTAGTCACTTGTATATATTCCTGAGGAAATGTCTATTCAAGTTCTTTGACCCTTTTTGAATTGGATTGTTTTATCGTTTTGTTGAGTTGTAACAGTTCTTTATACATCCTGGATATCTGATCCTTATAAGACATATAATTTGCAGACATGGTCTCCCATTCTGCCGGTTGCCTTTTTACTGTTGATACAGGTTAAGTATCCACATTTGCAATCATAGGTGGGGTCCACCTTCTGTTCCACCGTGTAAGCCCTCATCAGTCTTTACCCAAGCCATCCTTCCCCCAAGGCTGTGAGCCCACCTAGAAGCCCATCACCAGGTAAATGAAGACAATGTGATGAGTGCCCCTTTTGGGGTTCCACACGCCAGTGAGAAGCAGTGAATTCCGGGTGCTCACAGCTCCAGCGATAGATCATGATGCTCAGTCATGAGAACCACCACCAACTGCAGTATAACACTGGCCCAGAGTCACGCAGCCACATGTGTGCTTATGTAGGGCTAGACACACAGCTAAGGACCAAATATCAGCCTCATTAAAAGGCAACCTTGGGCCGGATACAGTGGCTCACACCTGTAATCTCACCACTTTGGGAGACCAAGGTACGTGGATCATGTGGACACGAGTTCACCACCAGCCTGGCCAACATGGTGAAACCCTGTCTCTACTAAAAATACACAAATCAGGGCAGGGTGCGGTGGCTCACACCTGTAATCCCAGTACTTTGGGAGACCAAGGCAGGCAGATCACCTGAGATCAGGAGTTCCAGACCAGCCTGATCAACATGGAGAAACCCCATCTCTACTAAAAATACAAAATTAGCCAGGTGTGGTGGTGCATGCCTGTAATCCCAGCTACTTAGGAGGCCGAAGAATTCCTGGAACCCAGGAGGCAGACGTTGCAGTGAGCCGAGATCGTGCCACTACACTCCAACCTCGCCAAGTGCAAACCTGCCCCCGCCCCCCCCCAAAAAAAAAGGCTGGGCATGGTGACTCATGCCTGTAATCCCAGCACTTTAAGAGGCCGATGCGAGCAGATCACCTGAGATAGGCAGTTTGAGGTCAGCCCGACCAAAACAGCAAAACCCCGTTTCCACTAAAAATACACAAAATTAGTGGGGCGTGGTGGCAGCCGCCTATAGTTCCAGCTACTAGGGAGGCTGAGACAGGAGAATGGTGTGAACTCGGGAGGCAGAGCTTGCAGTGAGCCCAAATCGCGCCACTGCACTCCAACCTGGGTGACAGAGCAAGACTCCCTCTCAAAAATAAAAACGCCAAAAGGTAGCCAGGTATGGTGCCGCATGCCTGCAATCTCAGCTATTTGGGAGGCTGAGACAGGAGAATCACTTCAACCCGGGAAGCAGAGATTGCAGTGATCTCAGATCCCACCCCTACACTCCAGCCTAGGCAACAGAGCGAGACCCCGTCTCAGAAAAAAAAAAAAAGGAGGCAGCTTTGGCAGGAGAGGGATAGAAGGGGGTTGGAAGTACAGGAGAACACATTACAAATAAAATCAGCAGTGTTTTACGTGGACCTGTTGTGTCTGGAATCAGTTCCTTCCAGTGGGTTCTTGGTCTCACCGACTTCAAGAATGATGCTGCGGACCCTCCTGGTGAGTGTTACAGTTCTTAAAGATGGTGTGTCCAGAGTTTGTTCCTTCACATGTTCAGATGCGTCTAGAGTTACTTCTTTCTGGTGGGTTCGTGGTCTAAACTGACTTCAGGAGTGAAATCACAGACCTCGGCAGTGAGTTATAGTTATAGCTCTTGAAATGACGCATCCTGAGTTGTTCGTTCCTCCCGGTGGGTTCAAAAGTCTCACTGGCTTCAAGAGCAAAACCTTCACTGTCAGTGTTACAGCTCATAAAAAAAAAAAGTGCAAACCCCAATAATCAGACACAGCACCAACACTTATTTTAACGACCTAAAACAACACAGCTCCAACAAGCTGAAACAGTCCCCTAACACGTTGCCACTCCTGACTTTGATGGCCAGCTTTTATTCCCTTATTTGACTCCACCCACATCCTGCTGATTGGTCCATTTTACAGAGCACTGATTGGTCCATTTTACAGAGTGCTGATTGGTCCATTTTACAGAGTGCTGATTGGTGCGTTTTTACAGAGTGCTGATTGGTGTGTTTACAAACCTTCAGCTACACACAGAGTACTGATTGGTGCATTTACAATCCTTTAGGTAGACAGAAAAGTTGCCCAAGTCCCCACCCGACCCAGAAGCCCAGTAGGCTTAACCTGTTACTGTGATAACAGCATGCCAGGAGCTAGCCCCTGAACCAACACCAGAGGAAGAAATGAAAGGACAGCTCTCTTGGTACAAGGTGCTCCAGCCAGGCTCCTTCGAGTTTCCTGTGGCCCCTGGTAACTTTGACCTGCCTGGGTCCCTGAAGGGCCCTAGAGGAGGAAGGGCTCTTCTGGCAGAAGAGGTGGACAAGGCCTGTTTCTCCTCTACCCAAGTAGTCATGGGGCCAAGCTTCAAAGTGCCTGAAAGGAGCACAGCAAGTGATGTCTTTACAGCCGAGGAGGAAGCCACAGGAACGGACTATTTTGCTGATAGGGTAGCCATGCCCACGTGCCCCAGCAGGCCGACCTGGACTTGTATCTTCTGCCTGTCTGGGATCTTCCCCTGCAGACCCCCGGCAGTCAGCTGCACGCTAGGAGCCCTCAGCCAAACGACCACCATCCCCTCTGACGGTGCTGACCCAATGCCCAGGCACAGTCCCAGCCCCAAGATGGGTCCAGTGATGAAGTGGCTGCCCCTTCACTTCGTCGGCAGCCCCAGTAGGTCCCAAGTGCAGGCCAGACCTCCCTGCAAGGGGCACGTCCCCCTCAAATCTCAGTCCAGGTGCCCTGAGTTGCCCTGCGTGTTTTTAGACATCTTCTATTCTGTGCCCTGGCTCTGTCCTCCCCATCTGTGTTTATAACCCTCTGTATTCCCGCCCGCTCCTGCTCCCTCTTCCCCCATCTTCCTTTCCTTCCATTCACTGACCCCACCCATACTCTCTGAGCGCCTACTGTGTGCCGGCTACCAGGCACTCCCCAGGGGATGAGGCGAGCAGGGTTCACATGTGAGCCAAGACACAGTCAAAACCATTCAGAGACCAACGAGCCCTTCTGGTTTTGTTTGTTTGAGATAAGAGTTTTGCTCTTGTTGCCCAGTCTGGAGTGCAATGGTGCAATCTCGGCTCATGGCAGCCTCTTCCTCCTGGGTTCAAGCGATTCTCCTGCCTCAGCCTTCTAAGTAGCTGGGATTATAGGCATGGACCACCACGCCCAGCTAAATTTTTGTATTTAGTAGAGACGAGGTTTCACCATGTTGGTCAGGTTGGTCTCAAACTCGTGACCTCAGGTGATCCACCCGCCTCAGCCTCCCAAATTGTTGAAATTACGGGAGTCGGCCACTGCACCTGGCTGAGCCCTTGTCTTTTAAGCTGCGATTTGAGATGGAAAGAGACCAGGGAGCAACTGTAGGGAGGGTGGCCTTGGAAGACCTTTCTAAGGAGGTGACAGTCACACTGAGATCTGCAGGCAAGGACACCCGCTTTGCAAAGATGTCAGGGAAGAGAAGTCCAGGCAGGGGAACAGCAGGTGCAAAGGCCTGGAGGCAGAGGCTAAGATCTCCTGAGGACCAGCCCCTGGCCTCGGAGGTGGTTTCCACTCAGTGACCAGAGGGAGAACGGTCTTTGCTGGTGTTACACAAGTAAGAGGCAGGGATCTAGGAGAGAAACCAGGCCCTACCAACACTGTCTTATGTTCCTACCCTGGCCACTGAACGCTTGCTGAAGGCCATCCTCATTCACTGGTGACAGTGTAGGATCACGCTGGGGAGGCTACCAGCAAGCGTTAGCGTCTGCCCAGAGCTGGGGATGGTCCCACTCGGTTGCTCAGCTCCAGCCAGGAAAACAGAAGCAGCACCACATCCCCACTGTCTGTGTCATGCTGTTCACGACGTTGATCAGTATTGGATCACCAGCTGAGGCACACACACTTTTCTTTTTAAGACAACATCTCACTCTTTCATCCAGTCTGGAGTGTAGTGGCACGATCTTGGCTCACTGCAACCTCCGCTTCCCAGGCTCAAGTAATTCTTCCACCTCAGCCTCCGGAGTAGCTGGGACTATAGGCAGGCGCCACCATGCCCAGCTTATTTTTTATATCTTTTGTAGAAACAGGGTCCCAGGCTGTTTTCAAACTCCTGAGCTCAAGTGATCCTCCCACCTTGGCCTCCCAAAGTGCTGCAACTACGGGCCTGAGCCACCGCGCCTGGCCAGGCACATGCTGAGAGAGAGACAGCCATCGGCCAGCAGCTCATGCATTCACTTACCAGTGATGTCATTTGCCTGTGAGCACCCACCATGTGTCAGGCGCAGGGCTGGGGCCTGCCCATCCATTTCATCACCACCTCCAGGCTTCTGCGTCCCTGTCCCTGAAATAGCATTTCCCCCTGCCTTGGATGTTCTCTGAAAAATGCTCCCCAAAAGATGTTCATATCCTAATCCTGGAACTCATGAAGGTTTCTACTGTAGTTTGAATGTGTTCCCCAAATTTCATGTGTTAAAACTTAATCCCGGGAGGCTGAGGCAGGCAGATCACAAGGTCAGGAGATCAAGACCATCCTGGCTAACACAGTGAAACCCCATCTCTACTAAAAATACAAAAAAATAGCCGGGCGTGGTGGCGGGCACCGTTTGTCCTAGCTACTTGGGAGACTGAGGCAGGAGAATGGCGTGAACCTGGGAGGCGGAGCTTGCAGCGAGCCGAGATCGCGCCACTGCACTCTAGTCTGGGTGACAGAGTGAGGCTGCGTCACAAAAAAAAAAAACAAAAAAACAAAAAACTTAATCCCAGCTGGGTGTGGTGGCTCGCATCTGTAATTCCAGCACTTTGAGAGGCTGAGGTGGGAGGATGGCTTGAGGTAAGGAGTTCAAGACTAGCCTGGGCAACATAGTGAGACCCCATCTCTAGCCCCCCTAAAAAATGATTTTTAAAAAATCCACAAATTCATATGTTGATTGGAGGTGGGGCCTTTGGGAGGTAATTAGGATTAGATGAGAGCCTCAGGGTGGAGCCCCGTGATGGGACTGGTGGCTTTGTAAGAAGAGGAAGACAGACGAGCTGGCACACTCTTGCCCTCTCGCCATGTGACACACTGTGCTATTTCCTGACACTGTAGGAAGGCCCTCACCAGATGCTGGCACCATGCTCTGGGACTCCGGAGCCTCCAGAACCATGCACTAAATAAACTTCTATTGCTTATAAATTACCAGTCTGTGATATTCTGTTATAACAACAGAGAATACACTAGACAGAAAATTGGTACTGAGAAGTGTTGCTAGTAACAAATACCCAAAAACACGGAAGCAGCTTTGAAATGGGGTACTGAGCAGCATTACCCAATGGGCTGGAAGAATTTGGAGAAGCAGGCTAGAAAAAGCCTGTATTGCTGTAAAAAGAGCATTAAGGGCAATTTTGGTGAGGTCTCCAAAGACAAGAAGACTAGGGGAAGTCTGGAACTTCTGAGAGATTACTGAAGTGGTCGTGACCAGAATGCAGATAGAAATATGGAGAATAAAGGCCACTCTGATGAAGTCTCAGATGGAACTGAGGAACAAGATATTGGAAACTGGAGTAAAGCCCATCCTTGTTATAAACAGGCCAAGAACTTGGCTGGATTGTGTCTGTGCCAGGGGCTCTATGGAATGCGGAATTTAGGAGCAATACATTAGGATATCTGGCAAAAGAACTATCTAAGCTGCAAAGTGTTCCGGCTGCTGCGCAGCTACTTACATTAAGCTGCAAGAGGGAAAACGACTTAAAGATGAAATTTATAATCAAAAGGGAAGCAAAGCAGAAAGTCTTGGAAAATTCTCGGCCTGGCCACATAAAGAGAGAAAAGGCATGTTCAGGACAGGGAACCAAAAGGGTGACCCAGAAACTGTTTGCTAAGGAAATTAATACAGGGAGAAAGATCGGCAAGACAATAGAACAAGGGCCACGCTCGGTGGCTCACGCCTGTAATCCCAGCACTTTGGGAGGTTGAGACGGGCGGATCACGAGGTCAGGAGTTGGAGACCAGCCTGGCCAACATGGTGAAACCCCTTCTCTACTAAAAATACAAAAATTAGCCAGGCATGGTGGCATGTGCCTGTAATCCCAGCTATTTGGGAGGCTGAGGCAAAAGAATTGCTTGAACCTGGGAGGTTGCAGTGAGCTGAGATTGAGCCACTGCATTCTGGCCTGGGCGACAAGAGTGAGACTCTGTCTCAAAAAAAAAAAAAAAAAAAAAAAAAAAAACAGAGAGAATGGAAGAAAGACCCTGAAGCATTTCAGAGATTTTCCAAGCTGGCCCTCCCATCACAGACCCAGAAGCCTAGGAAGGAAGAATGGTTTTGGGGACAGGCCAGGCAACTTTAATGAATTTGCAGCCCAGGGCCCCTTAGGGTATCTGCATTCTTATGTCATGTTCCTCCACTGTCCCAGTTGTGGCACAAGCAGCCACAGGTGTGGCTCAAGCCACTGCTCTGGAAGAGATAAACCCATAGCCTTGGTGGCATTCATGTGCTGCTAATTCTATAGGCTCACAGAAAGCAAGAGCTGTAAGTATGGCAGCCTCTGCCTAGAGTTCAAAGGCTGTATCAGCCTCGTAGCCCAAGCAGGACTTGTTGCAGGGCTGGAGCCACCGCAGAAAGCCTCTCATGAAAGCAATGCCTGGTGGAGCTGAGGCGGTGAGACCACCACCAAGACCCCAGAACTGTACAGCTACTGGCATGCAACACCAGCCAGGGAGAGCTGAAGTGTGGGCTGGGCCCAACAAAGCCATGGGAGCCAGGCTGCCCCAGGCCTTTGGGGCCCACCCCCCTACCTCAGTATGTCCAGGAGGCAGAACACAGAGTGAAGGATTATTCTGGAGTCTTAAGGTATAATCTCTAGGCCAGGCGTGGTGGCTCACTCCTGTAATCCTAGCACTTTGGGAGGCCGAGGCTGGCGGATCACGAGGTCAAGAGATCGAGACCATCCTGGCCAACATGGTGAAACCCCGTCTCTACTAAAATACAAAAATTAGCTGGGCATGGTGGCATGCACCTGTAGTCCCAGCTACTCAGGAGCCTGAGGCAGGAGAATCACTTGAACCCAGGAGGCGGAGGTTGCAGTGAATGGAGATCATGTCACTGCACTCTAGCCTGGCGATAGACCAAAAAAAAAAAAAAAAAAAGATACAATGTCTACCCTGTTGTGTTTGGGCTTCTTTGGGACCATCTACCCCTTTCGTCTTGCCTACTTCCGCCTTTTGGAATGGGAATGTCTATCCAACGCCTGTGCCCCCATTGTATTTTGGAAGGAGATAACTTGCTTGATCTCACAGGGTCACAGCTGGAAGGAATTCATCGCAGGATGAATCGTGTCTTGAGTCTCACCCATCTCTCATTCAGATGAGACTCCGGACTTTGGACTTTTGAGTTGATGCTGTAACAAGTTAAGACTCTGGGGCTTTGGGGATGGAATGAATACATTCTGCATGTGAGGACAGGAATTTTGGGGCCCAGGACAGACTACTGTGTTTTGAATGTGTCTCCTAAATTTCATGTTTTGGAGACTTAATCCCCAAATTCATACGTTGATTGGAGGTGTTGCCTTTGGGGGGTAGAGATGAGGTCATCAGGGCAGGGCGCCCAGGATGGGACTGATGACTTTATAAGAAGAGGAAGAGGCTGGATGAGGTGGCTCATGCCTGTAATCCCAGCACTTTGGGAGACTGAGTGGGTGGATCGCTTAAGCCCAGGTATTTAAGACCAGCCTGGGCAACATAATGAAACCTCATCTCTACAAAAAATACAAAAATTAGCTGGGTGTGGTAATTTCGTCCACACCTACTGTAGTCCAAGCTACTCGGGAAGCATGAGATGAGAAGATTGCCTGGGCCTGGGGAGGTGGAGGCTGCAGTAAGCCATGATCACATTGATGCCCTCCAGTCTGAGCGATGGAGTGAGTCCTGTCTCCAACAAATTGTCCTTAAAAAAGGAGAGAACAAAAGACCTGAGCTGACAAGCTTCTGCTGTCTCCCATGTGAAGCCCTGTGCCATGGAATGATGCCATAAGAAGGCCCTCACCAGATGCCAGTGCCGTGCGCTTGGACTCCCTAGCCTCCAGAACCATGAGCATATAAACCTCTATTGTTTATAAATGACCCAGTCTGTGGTCAGTTATAGAAACAAAAAACTGAGACAGTTTTCTTACGTGGCAAAAAGCGGAGTGGGTCTATCAGGTGTGACTGAGGATTCCGAGATGAGGAGATTGTCCTGGGGTATCGAGGTGGGCCCCGAATGCCATCGCTAGTGTCTGTATAAGAATGGGGAGGCAGGCCGGGTGCAGTGGCTCACGCCTGTAATCGGAGCACTTTGGGAAGCTGAGGTGGGAGGATTACCTGAGGTCAGGAGTTCGAGACTAGCCTGGTCAACATGATGAAACCCTGTCTCTACTAAAAATGCAAAAAATTGGCTGGGCACAGTGGCTCATGCCTGTAATCCCAGCACTTTGGGAGGCCAAGGTGGGTGGATCACAAGGTCAGGAGTTCGAGACCAGTCTGGCCAATATGGTGAAACCCCATCTCTACTAAAAATACAAAACTTAGCCGGGCGTGGTGGCACATGCCTGTGGTCCCAGCCACTGGGGAGGCTGAGGCAGGAGAATTGCTTGAACCCAGGAGGGAGAGGTTGCAGTGAGCTGAGATTGTGCCACTGCACTCCAGCCTGGGTGACAAGACTGGAACTCCATCTCAAAAAAATAATAATAATAATAATGAGGAGGCAGATGACCACCCACAGAAGAGAAGACAGGGTACAGATAGAGTGGAGAGAGCTCCAAAGATGCTGACCTGGAAGACAGCAGTCATGTGGCCACAAGCCAAGGAAAGCCGACAGCTGCCAGAAACTGGAGGAGGCAAGGAACAAGTCTGCCCTAGAGCCCAGGGGAGGGAGCACGGCCCTGCAGACACCTTGATTTCTGCACAGTGACACTGATTTCAGGCTTCTGTCCTCCAGAACTGTGAGAGAACAAATTTATGTCACCTGTGGCAATTCATTACAGCAGGAAACAAACACACTTGCTAACCGTTTACTCCAATTTACCAGTGCCCTCCTCTGCTCCTGCTTATGGTGTCTGTGTCATTCCCAGCTGGAATGCCAGTTAAGGGCAGGATTTTAAGAGCCTTGTTTTTCACTGTATCCTAGGGTTCACAGTGCCAAACACAGACTCAATGCACACGAATGGATGAATGGAGGAACCAGTATTTTTTCATTTTTCAGAAATAATAATAACTTTTACGTGAATGTGGGCATATGCTTAGAAGTCCCAAGGGAATCTACACAAATTTCTACCAGCACTCAGCACCAGGAACGAAACTACGGAAAGGTTCACATTCCACAGTCAACACTTTTGAGGGATTCAAGAACCTCTATTAATTTTTATCAAGAAACCAAATAAGAAAAGCAAACCATAAGGCTGGTTGAGGTGGCTCATCCCTGTAATCCCAGCACTTTGGAAGGCTGAGGCAGACAGATCACTTGAGCTCAGGAGTTCGAGACCAGCCTGGCCAACACGGCGAAACCTCAAAACCCCATCTCTACTAAAAATACAAATAATTAGCCAGGTGTGGGTACAAGGCTGAGGCCTGAGGATCACTTGAACCCAGGAGGCAGAGTGAGCTGAGTGAGCTCAGGGAGCTGAGATCACACCACTGCGCTCCATCCTGGGTGACAGAGCGGGACCCTGTCTCAAAAAAAAAAAAAAAAAGAAAGAAAACGAAAAGAAAAGAAAGAAAGGCAAACTGTGAAGAGGAGAGGAGCACCAATTTTTCCAAAAGATCAATTCTTTACAGAGTTGGGGTCTGGAGAGCATCTGCTTGAATGGAAGTCGCCAACAGGAAGAAAGTCATGCTTTGCCATGCTTTGTCACCAGCCTGGGGAGCCACCAGGGCCCTCAAGGGCAATCAAAGTTCCCACCGTTGGACTAAGAGGGGCAGGAACGTCCACCTGTCTTTCCTCAGATAAGAGAAGGGGCTCTGGGAGACTTTGGGGAGCCATTTAGACATTGAGAACTTAGTTCCTACAGCACTGATGACTGCTGCCATGTTTTATTGGCGACCTGCTCTGGGCCAGGCACCTGGACTGTTTTTAATCATCTAGGCAAAATCTCAAGATGAGGCCAGTCTTTGATTTATGGAGGAGAAGACCGAGACTTCGAGAGGTGTTTGGCTCAACGTCACACAGCTGGAAGGTGGCAGAGTGGAGAGGGGCCTCTGGTCTGCGCTGACTCTTCTCATGAGGCCACATATACCCACTTCCATCTTAGTGCGTGTCTGGGGGTCTGTAAGGGTTTTCCGCACTCGGGCAATGCACCTTCTGGCCATTCCTGGGTGTCACTGCAACGCTGGTATCTCCCCCAGTTCACCAGTCTTTTAAAAATGCTTGAGGGAGTTCAATTCTGCCCCAACACCAGGCAAACAGTGCCACCTGGCGGATGACAAGGACAGTACAGGAATTACCATGTGCCCTTGGGAAACGGTCCCCAGGCGGTTGTGACTCTAGGCCAAGGTCAGAGTTGTTTCTTCAACTTCATAAGAGGGGCAGGAGCGGGGGCCCACTGTGTTACCACAGCTGAAAATCAGAGGGCTGGCCCTGTCTGGGTGCTTCTGACAGCGAACCCAGACTTTCTGGGTCTCCTCCATGGTATCCTGCCAAGAGATCATCCAGCTTGAGCTTAAATACCTCCAGGGATGGGTAGCTCACTCTCCATGCATCTTTATCACAAATTTCTTGCTGTCTCCGTGTAACATCCACTCTTGCCTCTTCCTCTACTTCCTCAACCCCTCTGCCCTCTGACGGCCCTTTGGAGGATCCAGGGAGCTCCACTTTCTCCTCCAGACTAAGCAGCCTCCATCACTGCTCTCAGGACAGGAATCTGGCTCTTCTCCCTGAAGTCATGTTCCTCAGGTCTTCCTGGCCTGGTGTGAGAGCTTGTGGTTGGGAAGGAGGATGGGAGGGGCAGAGACACCTCCATATTGATGTATCAGATAGGGAAAGTGCTCTTCTCCTAGCACCTGCCATGGCTGGAATCTTCTCACCATTCAGATCTCAGCTCAGATATTAACTCCTCAGTGATGCCTTCTCTGACCACCCTAGCTCAAGTAGCCTCCCCAGGCCCACCCTCAGCCAAACCAATGGCGTGTTTGTCGCCTGCCCCACCCCCACCCCCAGCCTGGCCATGAACTCCACAGGGCAGGGATTTGTCTGCTGTGTTGGGTGTTGAGTCCATGGCCATGGAGCAGTGGCCGGCATCTGCTGGCTTGATCCTCACTGGGATGAAGAGCAAGGTAGGGCAGTGGCTCCACTGGGCTCTTCCAGAAGCAGAGCCTGGGACAAGGGCAAATAGTTAATTTGGGAGATATCCCCCTAAAATTAAAGTTATTTTTTCTTTTACTTTTTTTTTTTTCTTTAAGAAATAGAGTCTTTGTCATCCAGGCTAGAGTGTAATAAATGATCATAGCTCACTGCAGCCTTGAATAAGAAATAGAGTCTTTGTCATCCAGGCTAGAGTGTAATAAATGATCATAGCTCACTGCAGCCTTGAACTTCTGGGCTCAAGTGACATTCCTCAGCCTCCAAGTAGCTGGGTCTACAGATGTGCACCACCACATCCACCTAATTTTTAAAATTATTTTTGGTACAGACAAGATCTTGCTTTATTGCCCAGGCTGGTCTCAAATTCCTGGGATCAAGAGATGCTGTTGCCTCAGCCACCCAAAACACTGAGAATTCAGGTATGGGCTACAATGCCTGGGTATCCCCCAAAATTCTAATGTTGAAGTCCTAACCCCCAGGACCTCAAGAGTGTAGTTGTCCCTTGATATCCATGAGGGATTTGTTCCAGGACCCTCACAGATACCAAAATCTAAGGATGCTCAAGTCCCATGAATAAAATGGCATAGTAGCCAGGTGCAGTGGCTCACGCCTGTAATCCCAGCACTTTGGGAGGCCGAGGCGGGCGGATCACCTGAGATCAGGACTTCGAGACCAGCCTAGCCAACATGGTGAAACCCCGTCTCTACTAAAAATACAAAAAGTAGCCAGGCATGGTGGCACACACCTGTAATCCCAGTTACTTGGGAGGCTGAGGCAGGAGAATTGCTTGAACCTGGGAGGCAGAGGTTGCAGTGAGTCGAGATTGCACCATTGCACTCCAGCCTTTGCAACAAGAGCGAAACTCCATCTCAAAGAAAATAAATAAATAAATAAATAAATAAATAAATAAATAAATAAAATGACATAGTATTTGCATATAACCTAAGTACATCCTCCCGTGTACTTTAAATCATCTCTAGATTACTTATAATGTCTAATATGATGTAAATACTACATACATAGTTGTTATACTATATTTTTTTATTGTTGTGTTGTTATTTTAAGTCAATTTATTTTTTCTTGAATATCTTCAATCCACAGTTGGTTTGATCCCTGGATACCAGACAGCCAACTGTAACCTTATTTAGAGATAGGGTCTTTACAAAAGTCATTAAGTTAAAATGATGTTAGTAGGGTGGGTCCTAATCCAGTATGACCCATGTCCTTATCAAAAGGGGAGATTTGGACACAGACACACATAGAGGGAATTCTGATGAGGTGAAGAGACAAGAAGATGGCAGTGACATGCCAAGGAGAGAGGCCTAGAATAAAGCCTTTCTGCACATTCCTAGGAAGGGCCCTTCCTTGCCAACACCTTGATCTTGACCTCACGGCCTCCAGATCATGAGACAGTGAGGTTCTGTTGAGGCCCCCAGTCTGTAGTGCTTTGTTACGGCAGCCCTGGCAGACTAACACAGGCACCCACTGCACCTGCACAGACAGGGCTGTGGATCCCTTTACACGTGAGCAGGCTGAGCCAGGGGAGGGAGGTGACTTGTCCCTGGTCACTCAGAACCAGGCAGGCCACAGACCCAGGTCTCTGAACTCAAGACAGGAGGATCAAGCCCACCCCACTCCCTAAGGTAACCGCAATGGCCTGAACGATGGGCCCCTGACCAAGGGCAAGCATTAGAAAGCCCAGCCTTGCTCAGGTTGGCCTGGGCACAAAGATGCACATGCTCACAGCCCCCTCAGGCCTCACTGGCAAGTGAATGTGGGTCAGGGAGGAAGTGGGGGCCTTTGGGACACATGGGAGCAAGGTGGGCTTCCAAGACAGCACCCACCACCAAAAATCACCAACCCAGATGTGCCCAGGCACCAAACCCCAAATGAAGGTCTGGCCAGGACGGCAGCTGATGAACGCAGCCCAGGGATGCAATCGCTGATTCAACTCGTGCTGAGCTCAGCCCCAGGGCCCCCTTGCCCTCACCAAGCTCAGCATCTTATGGAGGACGTGTGTATGCAGACAGCAGCAGAAGAGTGCTTATTCCCAGGACAGATCAACGCCTCAGAGCCTGTGGGAACCTGGGGGTGCCCTAACCAGGCCAGAGTGTGAGGGAAATCTCCCTGGAGGAGGTGGCCCTGGCATGAAATTTTGAGGGACAAGGAAGCATTAACTGCCACAGTAAGACACCACTTCCCACCCACTGGATGGTCACTACCAACAGATGGAAAATATGTGTTGAAGAGACGTGGGGACCTAGAACCCCTGTGCACTGCTGGTGGATGTGTAAAATATTAGCCACTATGGAAGATAGTGTGTTGATCCCTCAAAAAGCTAAACATAGGCTGACCGTGTGACCCAGCAATCCCACTCCAAGGTGTATACTCAGGAGAATGGACACATCCACATGAAAACTTGTACATGAGTGTTCATAGCAGTATTATTCCTAACAGCCAAAGGTGGAAACGACCCAGGTGTCTATCAACGGATGAACAGGCAGACAGAATGTGGTACGTCCATACACTGGAATATTATTCAGCCTTAAAAAGGAAGAAAGTTATTTTATTTATTTATTTTTTTGACGGAGTTTTGCTCTTGTTGCCCAGGCTGGAGTGCAATGGTGCCATCTCGGCTCACTACAACCTCCACCTCCCAGATTCAAGCAATTCTCCTGCCTCAGCCTCCCAAGTAGCTGGAACTACAGGCATGCACCACCCGGCCCAGCTAATTTTTTTGTATTTTTAGTAGAGACGGGGTTTCACCATGTTGGTCAGGCTGGTCTCGAATTCCTGACCTCAGGTGATCCATTCACCTCGGCCTCCCAAAGGACTGGGATTACAGGCATGAGCCACCATGCCAGGCCAATTTTTTAAAAAAGGAACGAAGTTGGCCAGGTCTGGTGGCTCACGCCTATAATCCCAGCACTTTGGGAGGCCGAGGCTGGTGGATCACCTGAGCTGTCAGGAGTATGACAGCTCCTGACATTTTTATGTATACTAAAAATACAAAAAATTAGCCAGGCATGGTGGTGGCACTGTAATCCCAGCTACTTGGGAGGCTCAGGCAGAAGAATTGCTTGAACCCAGGAGGCGGAGGTTGCAGTGAGCCAAGATCATATCACTGCACTCTAGCCTGGGCAACAAGAGCAACACTCCATCTCAAAAACAAACAAAAAAGGAATGAAGTCCTGATCCATAGTACAACATGGATGAATCTCAAAAACATTTTCCTGAGCAAAAGCAGCAGACACAAAGGTCACATATGAGTCCATTCATGTGGAATTTCTAGGATGGGCAAACCCACAGAGAAAGAGCATATGCATGGTTGCCAGGGGCTGGGCGGGGGAAATGGGGAGGTTCAGGTTTCCTTCTGGGGTGATGAAGATTCTGGAACTAGATAGTGGCAGTTGCACAACATCATGAATATCCCCCAAACTACTGAATTGTACTCTAAAATGGCTACAATGGTGAATTTTATGTGAATTTTACCTCAATTAAAAATTTCAGAAAGAGGCAGGGTGCAGTGGTTCATGCCTGTAATCCCAGCACTTTGGGAGGTTGAGGTGGGCAGGTCACCTGAGGTCAGGAGTTCGAGACCAGCATAGCCAACAAGGTGAAACCTTGCTTATACTTAAAAAAAAAAAAAAAAAAGCCAGGCATGGTGGCATGTGCCTGTAATCCTAGCTACTCGGGAGGCTGAGGCAGGAGAATCCTTGAACCAGATGGAGGTTGCAGTGAGCTGAGATCACGCTTCAGCCTAGGTGACAGAGCAAGATTCCATCTCTTAAAAGAAAATTTAAGAAAGAAAGAAAAACAATTTATCAGCAAAGAAAGGGAGAAAAGACTCCGAGGCAGGGAAAAGGGCCAGCACAGAAGCCAACAGTGCAGGAAGGCTTCTGGGAGCCACAGACTGCCCAGAGCACTGGCAAGAGAGCAGGCTGGACGGGGCCCTGAGTGCCAGGAAAGGGATTTAGAATTTCCTCTGTGCCAATGGGCAGCCCATGGTGGCTCTTCAGCAGGGAAATGGAGTGGTCAGATTTGCACATTGGGAAGGGTTCTAGGGCGTCCAAGAAGAAGGGGGATGTGCAGCGAGGGGATTGGACGTGGGTTCAGGGGCTGCAAGGGGGAAGGGTGATGTGGGGGTGGGAATTGGAGGTGGGTTCAGGGACTGAGAGGGAAAAGGGGATGTGCGGGGAGGGAATTGGAGGTGAGTTCAGGGGCTGGGGGGGAAGGGGATGTGGGAGTAGGGATAACTGGAGGTGGGTTCAGGGACTGAGGGGGGGAAGGTGATGTGAGGGTGGGGATAATTAGAGGTGGGTTCAGGGACTGTGAAGGGGAAGGAGATGTGAGGGTGGGGACTGGAGATGGGTTCAGGGGCTGCGAGGGGGAAGGGGATGTGAGAGTGGGGATTGGAGGTGGGTTTGGGGACTGAGAGGGGGAAGGGGTGTGCGGGGAGGGAATTGAAGGTGAGTTCAGGGGCTGAGGGGGGAAGCGGATGTGGGGTGGGGATAATTGGAGGTGGGTTCAGGGGCTGAGTGGGGAAGGGGATGTGGGCGTGGGGATAATTGGAAGTGGGTTCAGGAGCTGTGAGGGGGAAGGTGATGTGGGGGTGGGGATAATTGGAGGTGGGTTCGGGGACTGTGAGGGGGAAGGTGATGTGGGGGTGGGGATAATTGGAGGTGGGTTCAGAGGCCGTGAGGGGGAAGGGGATGTGGGGGTGGGGATTGAAGGTGGGTTCGGGGACTGTGAGAGTGAAGGGGATGTGCAGAGGAGGGAATTGGAGGTGGGTTTAGGGGTGCAGGGGGAAGGGACAGGGCCAAGGGGATAGGAAGGGACGGTGAGGAGAGGTGAGGCACTAGGAAACCCAAGGTCGAAGAGAGGGGATGTGGGAGGTGAGGGAGAGAAGGGAGGGAGACAGATTGGTGGCTCAGTACTGGGGCTCACCAGGGCAGGAAGCCCCGGGGCAGGAGTGCTTTGGGAGGAAGATGAAGAATAGGTCCAGAATATGGGTCAGAGGTGCCTGAGAGACATCCAGGTAGGGACAAGAGGGTTAGCCTAAGGAGAGGGTCTGGGCTGGTGACAGGACCCTGGGCTCAAATCTGAGGGCTTGGAGAGTACAGGTGCCAGATGATTGAGATCTCCAAGAACAACGGATCTGAAACCTTGTGACACCAACAGCGGTGGTTTCATGGGCTCTGAAACCAGTGGCCTGGGCTCAAATCCGAGCACTGCCGTTTACAAGCTGCGTGATGTTGGGCGAATTACTGAATCTCCGAGCCTCCTTACCCTGTTCCTAAAGTGGAAGGAATCCATTCCTATCTCACAGAGTTGCTGGAAGATTCAGTTAGTTAATATTTGCCCAAGGCTTAGGTCGGTGCCTGGTGACTGCTTAGCAAATGTTAGCTACTATTTAGTGTACATAAGAATCATTTAGGGATCTTATTAAAGAGAAAGAGTCCTGGGCCCCACCCCCAGAGATGCTGGCTGAGACAGCGTCAGATGCGGCCTGGGAATCTGACTTTGGTTTTTTTTTGGAGACAGGGTTTCACTCTGTCACCTAGGTTGGAGTGCAGTGGCGTGATCTCAGCTCATTGCAGCATCACCTTCCCGGGCTCAGGTGACTTTCCTGCCTCAGCCTCTGGAGTAGCTGGGATTACAGGCATGCGCCACCGCTCCTGGCTAATTTTTGTATTTTTTCGTAGAGATGGGGTTTCACCATGTTGCCCAGGCTGTTCTCAAACTCCCGGGCTCAAGCGATCCGTTCACCTTTGCCTCCCAAAGTACTGGAATTATAGGCAGGAGCCACCATGCTCATCTGCAATCTGGCTTTTAACAGGCATCCCCCAACCTACCCTATGTCATGTGAGGCAGGTGGTCACTGGACCTCACAGCCTTAGTGGAGCAGAAGGAGTAGACCACAGGGTTCCGGGGCTGCCCAAATTTTGAGGGACAGGCTGAGAAGCCCAGGACACAGGACAACACAGAGAAGTAAGAGGAAAACTGGCGAGAAAGGAGACCCAACAAATGACAGAGGGTGGGCTCTCAGGAGAAGTGGGGGAGCCACGGGGTCACATGCTGCTGAAAGACCCAACTAGAGAGGACAGAGGAACCTCTGGAGAAATTGACAGTAAGAAGGTGACTGGTGACTCTGGGAGGAGCTGTTTCCAAGAAGTGGTACAACCTGGGCCAGACAGCCAGGGCTTCAGGACTATGGGGTTGGGGGGGTGCTACGGACTGCACTATGTCTCCCCAAATCCCCACGTTGAAGTCCTAACCCCCGGTACCTCCGAATGTGGCTGTATGTGGAGATAGGGCCTCTGAAGAGGGGATTAAGGTAAAATGAGGTCACACAGATGGCCTTAATCCAATATGGCTGGCGCCCTAATAAGAAGCAGGAATTTGGACAGACACATAGAAAGGGAAGACTATGTAAAGACACACGGAGAAGACACCGTCTGCAAGCCAAGGAGAGAGGCCTCAGAAGGCATCAACCTTGCTGACACTGCGGTCTCGCGTTTCCAGTCTCCAGAACTGTGAGAAAATAAGCTTCCGTTGTTGGAGCACCCGGTCTCTGGTGCTCTGCTGCAACAGCCCAACAGACTCATGAGTGAGGCAGTGAGTCAGCAATGCTCTGGCAGAGTCCAGATGCCACCCAAAATCCGGGCGAAGCCCCTGACAAGAAAGACTAAAGTCAACAAACAGAAAAAAGCAACTTGGTGAACTTTGATTATCTTTGTTTTTTTTCAGACAGAGTTTAGCTCTTGTTGCCCAGGCTGGAGTGTAGTAGCATGATCTCGGCTCACTGCACCCTCTGCCTCCAGGGTTCAAGCGATTCTCTAGCCTCAGCCTCACCAGTAGCTTGAATTACAGGTGCCTGCCGGACGCGGTGGCTCACGCCTGTAACCCCAGCACTTTGGGAGGCCAAGGCGGGCGGATCACGAGGTCAGGAGATCAAGACCATCCTGGCTAACACGGCGAAACCCCGTCTCTACTAAAAATGCAAAAAATTAGCCAGGCGTGGTGGTGCGTGCCTGTAGTCCCAGCTACTCGGAGGCTGAGGCAGGAGAATGGTGTGAACCCAGGAGGCGGAGCTTGCAGTGAGCTGAGATCATGCCAGTGCACTCCAGAATGGGCGACAGAGCGAGACTCCGTCTCAAAAAAAAAAAACAAAAAACAAAAAAACAGGTGCCTGCCACCACACCAGGCTAATTTTTATATTTTTAGTAGAGACAGGATTTCACCATGTTGACCAGGCTGGTCTTGAACTTTTGACCTCAGGTGATCCACCCTCCTTGGCCTCCCAAAGTGCTGGGATTATAGGAGTGAGCTACCACACCCAACCAATTATCTTTTTTTAATCTGTAAGATGGAGATAATATATCTTACAGCATAATTGTAAATGTTCAGCAGAGCATATGGAGTGTATAATCGATGCTCAAGAATCCTAACGAGGGTCAGGTGTGGTAGCTCATGCCTGTAATCCCAGCAGTTTAGGGGGCTGTGGTGAGAGGATCACTTGAGGCCAGGAGTTCAAGACTAACCTGGGCAATATAGCAAGGCCTCATCTCTACAAAAAACAAATTAAAACTAGCTGGGCTTGGTGGTGTGTACCTGTAGTCCTGGGAGATACTGGGGAGGTTGAGCAGGGAGGATGGCTTGAGCCCAAGTGTTTGAGGTTACAGTGAGCTATGATTATGCCACTGTACTCCATCGTGGGTGACAGAGCGAGACCCTACAGAAAGAAGAAAACTTCAAAAATGAGTAACAATCTCATCAATATCCTTAGAGAGATAAGAGAATTGCAACCACAAAACAAGAACAAGACGTAAGAAAAAAGGAATATTCAGAGAACAGAAAAGAGCCCATGAAAATTATCTATCTACCTATATATTATATATTATATTGATATATTTATAATATATACTATGTGTTATTTATATATCATATTTATGGACAATATATGGGTGGATATGTAATATATATTTATACTTACACACATACATATAGAAATTAAAACCTCAACATAAGGATTAGAAGATAAAATTGAAGGCTGGGTGAGGTGGCTCACACCTGTAATCCCAGCACTTTGGGAGGCCAAGGCAGGTGGATCACAAGGTCAGGAGTTCAAGCCCAGCCTGGCCAACATGGTGAAACCTCATCTCTACTAAAGATACAAAAAATTATCAGGTGTGGTGGCACATACCTGTAATCCTAGCTACTCAGGAGACTGAGGCAGGAGGATTGCTTGAACCTGGGAGGCAGAGGTTGCAGTGAGCTGAACTTGCACTTCACTTCAGTGAGCTGAACTTCACCCAGGCTGAAGTTGCCATTGCACTTCAGCCTGGGTGACAGGGTACACTCCATCTCAAAAAAAAAAAAAAAAAAAAAAAAAAATTGAAGAAATGACATGGAAAATAAAAAAGATAAGAAAATGTCACAGATACAGACAGAAGGGCCATATCTGACTTATAGGAGTTCCAGAAAGTAAGACCAGAGAAAATGGAGCGGAAGAAATCATCAATCATGTAATTCAAGAAAATGTCTCAGAACTGAAGGGCAAGACTTTACAGGTTGAAAGGGCTTACCAGGAAGCCAGAATAATGGATGAAAACAGATTCTTATCAAAGCATATCATTGTGAAGATTAGGGACAAAAAGAAGGTTCTACAAGTTCCCAAAAATGGAAAACATAAAAGGGCAGGTATGTGGGAAAGATCTTATACAAAGGAGTAGGAATCAGACTGACTGCGTACTTCTTAGCAGCAACACTGGAAGCTAGAGGATGATGGAACAGTGCCCTTGAAATAAACTACAGGCACGCAATGCATAGCAACATTGCAGTCAACCATTGACTGCATGTACAGTGATGGTCCCATAAGATACCATATTTTTACTGTTCCTTTCCTATGTTTAGATATATGTGGGTGCACAAATACTTACCATTGTGTTATCATTGCCTACAGTATTCACTACAGTAACATGCTGTACAGGTTTGTGGCCTAGGAGCACTAGGCTAGACCATACAGCCTAGGGATGTAGTAGGCTGTACCATATAGGTTTGTGTAAATCACTCTATAATGTTTGCACAATGACAAGGTTAACTAATGATGCCTTTCTCCTAATGTATCCCTATTATTAAGCAATGTGTGACTCTTCGTTTTATACCCAGCCAAACTACAAATCAAGTAGGAAGGTATATAGACTAAAGGCATTTTCAGACATGAAAAGTTTCAATAAATCTACTTTCCTTCCTTTCTTCCCTATTCTCTTTCTCATTTAGGTAGAGCACATCTTCCACCCTTCTCAAGAAAAGGAAATCCTAGGACAAAAAAAGCAGGAAATCCACCTCTGGAGAGAGATGAGGAGGATCTGAAGGTGTTGCTGGAAGGAGTAGACGAATGATCTAATCTGTGCCCTGGGCAGAAAGGGCAGTCAGACCAGACTGGAGCTGGGCAGAAGGCCCCTCAAGTGCCCCTCAAGTGATTTCATCAAGAAGGTGAAATTTACAGAACAGGCAATGTGTACAAAAGATGTGAGCGTAGATTCAAACTACTGGCAGAAGGCTTGGGTTTGAATTTGGAATAAGTACACCCAAACCAAACCAAACCAAAATCAATCGCTTCTAGCACCAGGGAGGACACAGAGTGGTCCAGGAAAGGACATTTCCTCTCTGTACCCTGTGTGGCTGAGCTGCCAGGGGCATTTACTTGGGTGTGATAAAATGCACGCTGGATATTGGTTGTGTTGGTTCAGATCACTCGGGACTCAGTTCCTGAGATGTATTCAAGAGTCTAAGAAGCATATTGGTGAGGAACACCTGTGAACAACAAAAGGGGAGAAGCCGGGTGCTGTGGCCCACTGTAATCCCAGCACTTCGGGAGGCCGAGGTGGGTGGATTGCCTGAGGCCAGGGGTTCAAAACCAGCCTGACCAACATGGTGAAACTCTGTCTCTACTAAAAATACAAAAAATTAGCCAGGCGTGGTGGCACATGCCTGTAATCCCAGCTACTCGGGAGGCTGAGGCAGAATTGCTTGAACCCGGGAGGCAGAGGTTGCAGTGAGTTGAGATTGCGCCATTGCACTCCAGCCTGGACAACAAGAGCAAAACTCTATCTCAAAAAATAAAAATAAAAATAAATAAAAGCGGAGAAAGCAGGTCTTGGCAGGGAGGAGCATCCGACCATGATTCTAATCTCCCCAATCAGGAGCTCCAAAGCCAAGACTGCCCATTCTAGGAGTCCCATGCTAGACAAAGACAGCTCCAGGACCCCACTGTGCTTGGTCCCTGGCTGGGGCCTTCCCTGGGTAAGGAAGCAGTTATTTGGTGTATTTCTCCACTTGTGTTGCTAGAAAGGAATATCTGAGGCTGGGTAATTCATAAAGAAAAGAGGTTTATTTGGCTTCCGGTCCTGCAGACTGTACAAAAGCATAATACTGGCATCTTCTTCCAGTGAGGGCCTCAAGAAGCTTCCAATCATGGTGGAAGGCGAAATGGGAGAAGGCATGTCACATGGCAAGAGAGGGAGCAGGAGAGAGAGGTGGAGGTGCCAGCCTCTTTAAAACAACTGGGTTGGCTGAGCCCAGTGGCTCATGCCTGTAATCTCAACACTTTGGGAGGCTAAGTTATTTACTTCCAAGATACAATGGTGGTACAGGGATTGGGTAAACATTCCCCTTCCAAAAGGGAGAAATTGGTCAAAGGGGCAACAGGTCCCATGAAAGTCTGAAACCCAGCAGGGCAAACGGTAAACTTTAAAGCTCCAACATAATGCTTGAGTCTATGTCCTGCATGCAGAGCACACTGGTGCAAGGGGTGGGGCTTCCAAGGCCCTGGGCAGCTCCACTCCCGTGTCTTTGCAAGGTGCAGCCCCCACGGCTGCTCTCATGGGCTGGAGTTGAGTGCCTGTGGATTTTCCAGGCTCAGGGTGCAATCTGCTGGTGGTCCTACCATTTTCAGGTCTGGAGGGCAATGACCCTTCCCCACAGCTCCACTAGACAATGCCCTGGTGAGGACTGTGTGGGGCCTCCATCCCCACATTTCCTCTCCACACTGCCCTATAGAGGTTCTCTGCGAGGGCTCCACCTCTGTGGTAGGCTTCTTTCTGGGCACCCAGGCTTTCTGATACATCTGAAATCCAGGCGGAGCTGCCACACCTCCTTCGCTCTTGCACTCTGGGCACCTGAAGGCTTAACACCACGTGGAAGCTGCCAAGGCTTATGGCTTACACCCTCTGGAGCAACAGTCAGAGCTACACCTAGAGCCCCATGAACTGATGCTGGAGCTGGAGCAGTTGGGGTGTGGGGAGCATGTCCCAAGGCTGCACAGAGAAACAGGGCCCTGGGCCTGGCTCCCAAAACCAGTCTTGCCTCCTAGGCCTCTGATCCTGTGATGGGAAGGACTGTCCTGAAGACTTCTTTTTATTTTTTATTTTTATTATTATTTTTTTGAGACAAGAGTCTCACTCTGTCGCCCAGGCTGGAGTGCAGTGGTGTGATCTCAGCTCACCGCAACCTCCTCCTCCTGGGTTCAAGTGATTCTCCTGCCTCAGCCTCCCGAGTAGCTGGGGTTACGGGTGGCTGCCACCATGTCCAGCTAATTTTTGTCTTGTTATTGGAGACGGGGTTTCACCATGTTGGCCAGGCTGGTCTCAAGCTCCTGACCTCAAGCGATATGCCTGCCTTGGCCTCCCAAAGTGCTGGGATTACAGGTGCACCTGGCCCTGAAGACTTCTGAAATGCCTTCGAGGCCATTTTCCCATAGTCTTGCCTATTAGCACCTGCCTCTCTTTTAGTCAAGCTAGTTTCCCTAGAAAGTGCTTGTTCCACAGTCAATTAGTATTCCTCTCTTGTAAATGTTCTTTCCCTCTCTACTGTATAGGCAGGCTGCAAATTTTCCAAGTTTTATGCTCTGCTTCCCTTTTAAATATAAATTCCAACTTTAAGTCATTTCTTGTCTCCCATATCTGATCACAGGTTTTTAGAAGCAGCCAGGCCCCATCTTGAATGTTTTGCTGCTTAGAAATTTCTTCCACCAGGCTGGGCACAGTGGCTCATGCCTATAATCCCAACAGTTTAGGAGTTCGGGACCAGCCTGGGCAACGTGGCAAACCTCATCTCTACCAAAAATACAAACGATTAGCCCGTCTGGTGTCATATGTCTCAGCTACTCTGGAGGCTGAGGTAGGAGGACTGCTTGAGCTTGGGAGGCGGAGCTTGCAGTGAGCTGAGATCGTGCCACTGCACTCCAGCCTGGGTGACAGAGAGAGATTCCCTCTCAAAAAATAAATAAATAAATAAATAAATAAGAAAAAGAATTTTTTTCCACCAGATACCCTAGGTCACCACTCTGAAGTACAACCTTCCACCAATCCCTTGGCGGTGGACCCAATGCAACCAAGTTCTTTGCTACAGCATAGCAAGAGTGACCTTTGTTCCAGTTTCTAATAAAGCCCTCATTTCCATCTGAGACCTCATCAGCCTGGCCCTCACTGTCCATATTTCTGTCAGCATTTTGGTCACAACTAGTTAACAAGTCTTTACAAAGTTCCAGACTTCCCCTCATCTTCCTGTCTTCTTCTGAGCCCTCCAAACTCTTCCAACCTCTAGCCATTACCCAGTTCCATAGCCGCTTCCACATCTTCAGGTGTGTTTATAGCAACACTTCACTCCTTGGTACCAATTCTGTCTTAGTCCATTTCTGTTGCTATAAAGGAATATCTGAAGCTGGGTAATTTATAAAGAAACAAGGTTTCGCCAGGCATGGCGGCTCACGCCTGTAATCCCAGCACTTTGGGAGGCTGAGGCAGGCGGATCACCTGAGGTCGGGAGTTCGAGACCAACCTGACCAATATGGAGAAACCCCATCTCGACAAAGAATACAAAATTAGCTGGACGTGGTGGCACATGCCTGTAATCCCAGCTACTCGGGAGGCTGAGGCAGGAGAATTGCTTGAACCCGGGAGGCGGAGGTTGCCGTGAGTCGAGATAATGCCATTGCACTCCAGCCTGGGCAACAAGAGTGAAATGCCATCAAGAGAAAGAGAGAAAGAGAGAGAGAGAAAGAAAAGAGAGAAAGAAAAGAAAGAAAGAAAGAAAGAAAGAAAGAAAGAAAGAAAGAAAGAAAGAAAGAAAGAAAGAAAGAAAGAAAGAAAGAAAGAGAGGGAAAAAGAAAAGAAGGAAAGAAAAAAGGAAAGGAGGAGGGAAGGAAGGGAAGGAAGGAAGAAAAGGAAGGAAGGAAGGAAGGAAGGGAAGAAGGAAGGAAGGGAAAGGAGATTGGGGTCCCACTATGTTGTCCGGGCTGGTCTCGAACTCCTAAACTCAAGCAATCCACCTGTCTTGGCCTCCCAAAGTGTTGGGATTACAGGTATGAGCCACCATGCCCAGCCCCCTTCTCTAATATTGGGGATCACATTTCAACATGAGATGTGGAGGGGACAAACATCGAAACTCTCTCACTTGGCCAGTGTATTCGTTTTCCATGGCTGCCACAACAAAGCAATACAAACAAGGTGGCTTACAACAAATTTATTCTCTTGGAGTTCTGGAGGCTGGAGATCCAAAATCAGGGTATCTGCAGGGCTGCATTCCCTCCAGAGGCTCTAGAAAAGGATCTTTTCCTGCCTCCTAGCATTCCTTGGCTTATGGCTGCATCGCTTCAATCTCTGCCTTAGTCTTCACGTGGGAAGCTGTGTGTCTCTGTGTCCTCCCCTGTTCTTTTTTTTTTTTTTTTTTTTTTTTTTGAGACAGGGCCTTGCTCTGTCATCCAGGCTGGAGTACAGTGGTGCAATCATAGATCAGCCTTGAACTCCTGGCCTCAAGTGATCCTCCTGCCTCAGTGGTCTCCCAAAGCATTAAGATTACAAGCTAAATCCAGAATGATTTCACCTTGAGATCTGTAACTAATTACATCTACAAAGACCCTGTTTCTAAATGAGGTCAAATCCTAAGAGTCAGGTTGGACATGAATTTTGACACTGTTCAACCTACTACATCCAGGGTCACACTGTAATCCACCTCCCTCTCTCATCCCATCCCGTCTTTTCCCCCTGGCCAGTGCCAATCTCTGGCCTCCGCTCTTTCCTCGGGGCACTCTCTTCCTTTCAACCCTCTACCCAGTCTGAGCCTGCTCACCCCTCCTGGTATCCTTCCCATGTCTCATGCTCTGCCTCTTCTCATTTGCAGTGGTGACCCCCCGATTCCCACTGCCCCCCTGCATTGACCATAGTCAAGTGGCCTACAGCTCCTGTCCCTACCTCCTTTTTTTTTTTTTTTTTTGAGACAGAGTCTTGCTCTGTCGCCCAGGCTGGAGTGCAGTGGCCGGATCTCAGCTCACTGCAAGCTCCGCCTCCCAGGTTTACGCCATTCTCCTGCCTCAGCCTCCTGAGTAGCTGGGACTACAGGCACTTGCCTAGTTTTTTGTATTTTTTTAGTAGAGACGGGGTTTCACTGTGTTAGCCAGGATGGTCTCGATCTCCTGACCTCGTGATCTGCCTGTCTCAGCCTCCCAAAGTGCTGGGATTACAGGCTTGAGCCACCGCGCCCAGCCCCTACCTCCTTTTCATATGCTTTCTTGAACACTGAGTCTGGAAATCTGAAATCACAGCCCCAGACTTTCTTGCAGCTCGGTTCTAGATGTGAACTTGGCTCTGACCATTAGATTCACTGACACGTGTGACCAGAATGCTTTCTGGTGGCAAAGTGTGGGAGAGGCTCCTCCCTGCTGCAAAGGCACATGTCCTTACAGCAGTGTCACTGGCTCCAGCTGCAGCTTTGTGAGTGGTGAGAGACAGGGTCTCACTCTGTTGCCCAGGCTGGCATGATCTCAGCTCACTGCAACCTCTGCCTCCCAGGTTCAAGCAATTCTCCTTCCTCAGTCTCCTGAGTAGCTGGGACTACAGACACCTGCCACTATGCTCCGCTAATTTTTGCATTTTTTGGTAGAGATGGGGTTTCACCATGTCAGCCTGGCTGGTCTTGAACTCCTGACCTCAAGTGATCTGTCCATCTCGGCCTCCCAAAGTGCTGGCATTACAGGCGTTGAGCCACTGTGCCTGGCCAGCTTTTAAGAACAATGGTTGCACCTGGGCAGTGTGTGGCTCATGCCTGTAATCCCAGCACTTTGGGCAGCAGAGGCGGGAGGATCAGTTGAGGCCAAGAGTTCAAGATCAGCCTGGACAATATAGTGAAGCCCCATGTCTCTACAAAAAAATTAAAAATTAGCCAGGCACGGTGGCACACACCGGCAGTCCCGGCTACTGGGGAGGCTGAGGCAGGGTGATCACTTAAGTCCAGAAGTTTAAGACTGCAGTGAGCTGTGATTGATTGCCCACACTGCACTCCAGCCTGGGTGACAGAGCAAGACCCTGTCTCCATAAATAAATAAATATATAAATAAATAAATGAATGTAGCACAATGACTTTTTAGATACAACACCAAAGGCACAATCTGTGAAAGAATTAATAAGTTGGACCTCATTAAAATTAAAAACTTCTGCTCTGCTCTACAAAAGACTGTCAAGAGAATGAAAAGCCAAGCCAGAAACTGAGTGAAAATATTTGCAACAGACATGTCTGATAAAGGTCTTTTATCCAAAATTTACGAAGAACTCTTAAAACTCAACAGTAAGAAAATGAACAATCCAGCTAAAAAAAATGGAGATGGATGTGGTGGCATACTTCTGTAGTCCCAGATACTAAGGAGGGTGGGGCAGGAGGATTGCTTGATCCCAGGAGTTCAAGTTCAGCCTGGGCAACATAGCAAGACCCCATCTCTAAAAAACAAAACAAAACACAAGATCTAAACAGACACCTCACCAAAGATACACAGATGGCAAAAAAGCATATGAAAAGAGGCTCAACATTATATATCATAAGCTTAATGCAAATTTTTTTTTTTTTTTTGAGACGGAGTCTCGCTCTGTCGCCCAGGCTGGAGTGCAGTGGCCAGATCTCAGCTCACTGCAAGCTCCGCCTCCCAGGTTTACGCCATTCTCCTGCCTCAGCCTCCCGAGTAGCTGGGACTACAGGCGCCCGCCACCTCGCCCGGCTAGTTTTTTGTATTTTTTAGTAGAGACGGGGTTTCACCGTGTTAGCCAGGATGGTCTCGGTCTGACCTCGTGATCCGCCCGTCTTGGCCTCCCAAAGTGCTGGGATTACAGGCTTGAGCCACCGCACCTGGCCTGCTTAATGCAAATTAACACAACAGTGAGAGCATCTACACACCTATCAGAATGGCCAAAATCCAGAATGCTGACAACATCAAATGCTGATGAGGTTGTGGAGCCACAGAAATTCTCACTTATGCTGGTGGGAATGCAAAATGATACAGCCACTTTGGAAGACAGTCTGGCAGTGTTATGGACTGGATGCTTTTGTTCTCTCAAAGATCGTATGCTGAAGCCCCAGCCCACTTTGTGACTAGTTATTTGAAGACAGGGCCTTTATGGAGGTGATTAAGGCTAAATGAGATCATAGGGATGGGGCCCAATCCAATGGGATGAGTGTCTTTATAAGAAGAGACATGAGAGCAAGCTCTGGGCTAGCTGCCTCTCTATCTTCCCCACCCCACCTTGTGAGGACACAGCAAGAAGGCAGCCATCTCTAAGCCCAGAGAAGAGCTTCGGGATTAAACTTACCTTGCCCACACCTTGATCTTGGACTTCCAGCCTCTGGAACTGTGAGAAATTAATTTCCATTGTTTAAGCCACAAAGCTTGTGGTATTTTGTTATGGTGGCCCGAGCTAAGACACGCAATTTTCTTACAAACAAAACAGATTCTTACCATGTGATCCAGTAATCATGCCCCTCCGTATTTACCCAAATGAGTTGAAAACATATATCCACAAAAAATCCAGCACACAGATGTTTATAGCAGCTTTTTTCATAGTTGCCAAAATTTAGAAGCAACCAAGATGTCCTTCAGTAGGTGAATAGATAAATAAACTGTAGCACACCCAGACAATGAAATATTATTCAGTGCTAAAAAGAAATGAGCTACTAAGCCACGAAAAGACATGGAGGAAACTTAAATGAATATTACTAAGTGAAAGAAGTCAATCTGAAAATGCCACATACTGTATTATTCTAAATATGTGACATTCTGGAAAAAGCAAAACTATGGAAACAGTAAAAAGGTCAGGGTGTGTGGCTGGGGCGCAGTGGCTCATGCCCATAATCCCAGAACTTTGGGAGGCCAAGGTGGGCGGATCACGAGGTCAGAAGTTCAAGATCAGCCTGACCAATATGGTGAAACTCCATTTCTACTAAAAATACAAAAATTAGCCAGGGGTGGTGGTGCGTGCTTGGCTACTCGGGAGACTGAGGCAGGAGAATCACTTGAACCTGGGAGGCAGAGGCTTCAGTGAGCCAAGATCGTGCCACTGCACTCCAGCCTGGGCAACAGAGCAAGACTCTGTCTCAAAAAAAAAAAAAAAAAAAGTCACGGTTTGTGGGGAGGATGAATAGGCAGAGCACAGGCAACTTGCAGGGCCGTGAAACAAGTCAGTATGACCCATGGCATTAGAACTACAGATGAACAACAGCAAGAGGGACCCTAACCTAAGCCACAGATTTCCAGTGATAATGACGTGTCGATGTAGGTTCATGGATTGAAACAAATGTACCATCTGGCGGGGGGGTGCTGACAATGGGGGTGGGGAGCTGTGCACATGTAGGGGCAGCAGGGACATGGGAAATCTCTGCAACTTCCATTCAGTTTAGCTGTGAATCCAACAAGAAAGAAAGTCTATTAAAAAATATATACATACATAAAGAGCAAAAGTTGATTTCTTGCTCATGCTACGTCTGACCAGGGGAGCAGGAAGACACTACGTGGTAGAGCCGTGGTGGAGCCAGTCTGGGTCCAGGCTCACCGAGATTCTGTTCTGATGGGGTCTCACTAGCTCAGGGAAAAGGGAAAGTGAAGAATTGCACACCAACTCCCGAAGCTGCTTCTGGAAGTGACGTCCTCACTTCTGCTCACCTTTCATTGGCCAAAGCAAGTTACAGATAGCCTTGACCTTGAAGCACATGAGGAAGTGCCCTTCACCTTGGCTGGTGCCAGGAATGAGAACTGGGGCTCTCATGCCCTCCACAGACAACCACATTCTGCTAAAAACACTCAGCATGGTGTGCACCAAGCCCTGCCTCACACACATGTGCATGTGCACACACACACACACACACACACACGAACTCAGGCACACACACACACGAACTCAGGCACACACCCCTCCTGGTCAAGCCCCTCATGCTTTTGCCTGGTCCTTTCTCAACAGCTGAGAACAAGGGCCCTTCGTTTTGGATGGGAAGCATTTCCAGATCAGTTGATCAAATACTTACTGAGAAACTACTGGCTGGGCACGGTGGCTCACACCTGTAATCCCAGCACTTTGGGAGGCTGAGGCGGGTGGATCACCTGAGGTTAGGAGTTCAAGACCAGCCTGGCCAACATGGTGAAACCCCATCTCTACTAAAAATACAATCATTTACTGGGCACGCACCTATAATCCCAGCCACTCGGGAGGCTGAGGCAGGAGAATCACTTGAACCCAGGAGGTGGAGGTTGCAGCGAACTGAGATTGCGCCATTGCACTCCAGCCTGGGCTACAAGAGCGAAACTCCATCCCATAAACGAAACAGAAACAAAAACAAAAAAAAAGAAAAGAAACTACTACATTCACGGCAAAGACACATTAAGGACAAGGCAGTTGAAAATGAAATGACAGGACCTAGAGAAGAGTGTGCTTCTCAGAACTGCTCTCACGAACTCTCCAAGAGGTGGGAGGGTCACTCAGCCCCAAAATTGTGGGGTGTCATGTGTTGGTGTGTGGTCAGGTATATTGATGTATAATTTACATACAATTAAACTCACCAATTTTTAGCGTTCAATTCTATGGATTTTGGCAAATGTGTCGAATCACATAACCGTCTCAAGCCCCCGTGTGGTCAGGTCAGCCTTTTCCCCATCCCCAGTTCCTGGCAACTACTGATTAGTTTTCTGTTCCTATCATTTTGTCACTCCCAGAATGTCACATAATAGAATCCTACAGCCTACAGCCTTTCCAGGCTGGCTACTTTTGCTCAGCATAATGCACTTAAGATTCACTGATATTTTTGCACGTACCAGTAGCTTGTTCCTTTCTTTTTTTCTTTTTTTTTTTTGAGGTGGAGTTTCACTGTTGTTGCCTAGGCTGGAGTGCAATGGCGTGATCCCGGCTCACTGCAACCTCCGCCTCCCAGATTCAAGCGATTCTCCTGCCTCAGCCTCCCAAGCACCTGGGATTACAGGCATGCACCGCCACGCCTGGCTAATTTTGTATTATTTAGTAGAGACAGGGTTTCTCCATGTTGCTCAGGCTGATCTCAAACTCCTGATCTCAGTGATCTACCCGCCTCAGCCTCCCAAAGTGCTGGGATTACAGGAGTGAGTCACCGTGCCTGGTCACTTGTTCCTTTTTATTGCCAAATACTATTTCCTTGTCTAGACATACCACATGTTGCCTCTCCATTCATCAGTGGATGAACAATGGGCTGTTTTCACCAGTGCACTTGCCTTGGAATCCACAAACTGCAAACGGCGGTAGCCTCGCCCGTCCCACCTGCACGGCTGCAGTGCACAGCCTGCTCACTGGGCCACACACGCATGAACCTCCACCTGCCTCAGGGCCTCTGCACTTGCTGTTGCGATGCTTGCCATGCTCTTCTCATGACTCTGGCCTCCCTCCTCCAAGCCTCTGCTCATCGTTCACCTCTCTGACCACCCTGTCCTCAGTTTCCACCCCATCACTCTCTATGCCCTCCTCCTGCTCTTCCTCCTCCCAGTACCCACTGGAGTCTCTGGTTTTGTTTGCTTGTTTGTGTATTGACCATCTCCCACCAGACTGGAGACCCTCAGTGGAGGAAGTCTCTGTTCATGGCTGTATCCCTAGGGTCTGACACAGAGTGGAGTCTAAATATGAGTTGAGTGAGCAGCTGTTGGTACAGGATCACAGGAGGAGTAAATGAAATAGCGAGTGTGACTGCCCTTTGCAACCTGCTGTGCTTATTGAGGAGGAAACAGGCTGAGAAAGGTGCAGTGACCAACCCAGGGCCACCGGGTCAGAATGATAGATACCCAGGCCCATGCCCCTCCCTGGGTCACCCTCCTGTCCACCCTGCCTCAGGCCAGCGTTACCGAGGCACATTACACACACACACAGCCCAGAGACACCCAGACCACACATACAGCTCAACACCACACACAGACAAACGCCCTCAACGCAGACACGCCCAGCCTTGCACACGCAGGAAGTCCACATACAAACACCAGCACACCGCCTTGAACATGCAGGAATAGTGTTCGCACACCCATCCCCCTACACAAACACACAGGCCACACCCACACGCCAAAACACTCCCCTAGCGTCAGACCCTGGTGACTGACGGCCCAGGACTCCAGTGGGCTTGCGTCGCCATAACAACAGATGGCTCCGCGTCTTGGGCTGTGAGTGTGGTGAGGCTGTGAGTCACAGCTGCAGCAGACGCTCCACAGAGCAGGAGCAGCCTGGCCCAGTGCGGACCCCCCAGTGCCAACCTCTCATGGACGCAGAGCGGACCTGCTCAGATGGGTGTGCAGTGTCCACTAGCGTTACCCACGGGAGGGATGTGGCCCTCGGGTGTCTCCTGTGTGCCACACACTGGCGTGCGCCCAGAGCTTCATACACATTTTCTTGCTTAATCCTAATGGCATCCTCACCAGATCAATGTTGCCAGGGAGACCATTTTACAGATGGTGAAATTGAGGCTCAGTTAGGGAAAGCCCCTTGCCTCACTCGGGTCACACAGTGAGTCACCAGGCCTGAAATTTGAATTCACGTCTACTGAACCATGAAGGGTCCTCTTTCCACTGCCCTGCATCCAATCCAGAGGAGCTCCCAGCTGTGCACACCATTTCCAGACAAGAGCAATCGAGTATCAGCTCTCACTTGCACCAGAGTTGGTTCTGCCCTTGTGGAGCTCCCTTGGTAGGTAGTGAGATCCCCATCATGAGCAGCATTCAAGCAGAGACTGTCATAGCTGCTATGGAGAAGCAGCTATGCTTCAGGGGACAAGGGGTTGGACCAGATGGCCCGGCTTTGAGTTGTAAATAACAAAAAATTATTGGCAAACAAAACAGGAATATAACAGCTTCAGGAACATCTGGATCCAACTCGCAGATGTCATCAGGAACCTTCGTCTGGATTTCCCCTTCCTTGGGGTTCACTTTCTTCTCAGAATAACCCTCCCTAGCCTAGGGTACACCTCACAGCTGCAGGCTTACATCAGTCATGGCCCCCAAAAGCAAGCTTAATAGATGTTTGTCAGATGAATGCTAGACGCATGATAAGGTTGCGGGTCTAAGTCTAAGTAAATCTCAACTTGACCTCTGGGAGTCACTCTGAGGAGGCGCAGTGCTCATTCCTGTATGCCAAATCCCGTCATCTCTCAAAGGTCGTATGATTGAGTTAGGCTGTACTGTGCACTTTACAAACACGGACTCATGGAAATCCCAGGCAGCCCTATGCGGTGGTCACAATCTCCATCTCATGGACGGGGACACGGGGTCCCTAAGAGGCAAAGTGTGGTGCCCGAGGTAGGGCTGGAGCCACACAGCGCCTTACCAGGCTGAGCTCAGGAGGCTGCACCTCCTCTGAACGAGGGCAGGACTGTTCTTCACAAGCAGCTTTCCTCCAAGGAGGCAGAGGACGGCACCGGTGCGTTCACTCGGCAGCCAGCTTTGGCAAGCACCCACTCTACCCGGCGGCCCTGGGTGCCATTGCCCATGGAGCTCGGAGGTGCCAACTGCTGCGAGTGACCTCGGATAAGTCATTTTGTGCTTGATCCTTTCACCCCCATCTGTAAATGGGCAGGTCACCCTATTCAGAGGGGCGGCACTTGTGTCACTGGTTGAACACTTCTCGCAGTACAGCCCAACAGAACTTCCTATACCAGGTCCCACAGGGTGGTCACACACCGCTCCTGAACACCAGAAAGTGACTAGTGTCATAATAACAATTTTAAAGGCCGGGTGCAGTGGCTCAGGCCTGTAATCCCAGCACTTTGGGAGGCCGAGGCAGGTGGATCACGAGATCAGGAGTTCGAGACCAGTCTGGCCAACATAGTGAAACCCCGTCTCTACTAAAAATACAAAAATTACCCGGGTGAGGTGGCATGTGCCTGTAGTCCCAGCTACTAGGGACTACAGACGTCCCTAGGGAGGCTGAAGCGGGAGAATCGCTTGAACCCGGGAGGTGGAGGTTGCAGTGAGCTGAGACCACGCCATTTGCACTCCAGCCTGGGTGACAGAGTGAGACTCTGTCTAAAAAAAAAAGAAATACACACACACACACACACGCAATTTTAAGTTTTATTTCTTTTAAATTGATTGAAATGTACCTAGCCACACGTAGCTAATGACAACCATATTGAGCAGCAAATCTCCAGGGTTCTAGACAAACAGCAGATATTAATTTTGGTTTTGTCTGTGTTTTACTAACCCCACCCCCATGCTCCAATTCCATGCAGGCAGCCTGGCCCCTAGCGTGTCTCAGAGAACTTTGCTGGCCTCCTTTGCTAGAGCTGGTAGCCAGACTCAGCATGGCCTTGGGACCTTTGTGTGGCTTTGGAGAAGAAAGAAGGTCCCGATAATGGCTGAGATCCAATTGCCCACCAGCCAGCAGGATAGGGGCTTAGAATAGGATGTAAGTTGATTTAAAGGAAAAAAAGGGGCCGGGCATGGTGGCTCAATCCCAGAACTTTGGGAGGCCGAGGTGGGCAGATCACTTGAGGTCAGGAGTTCGAGGCCAGCTTGGCCAACATGCTAAAACCCCATCTCTACCAAAAATACAAAATAATTAGCCGGGAGTGGTGGCAGGTGCCTGTAATCCCAGCTACTTGGGAGGCTGAGGCAGGAGAATCATTTGAACCCGGGAGGCAGAGGTCGTAGTGAGCCGAGATCACACCACTGAACTCCAGCCTGGGTGACAGAGTAAGATCCATCTCAAAAAAAAAAAAAGAAAGAAAGAAAAAAGGAAGCTGGCTGTTTCTGGCACACCTGGGTTTTCCACTGGGTCTATACCAGGTGCACAAGTGCCTACTCCTCACCTCTATGCCCACACAGCCCACCACATGGACATGCACCAAGCGTGCCCCCCAGCTGTGTGTGGACACAGGCAGCCACCACATGCCCTGTGGCTTACTCCTCCCAAGCTCCTGGGCCTGGGCTGAGGGTCCAGCAGGTTCACAGAACACTCACATGGTCTGGGCTTCCAGAGCCTCGCCATCCTCCTTCCCCTCTACCTGCCCAGCATCCCTGGGCCCCTGCTGGCTTGCAGGAGTAAATAGCCACCTGCACACTCTACCCACTCACACCCAGCTCTGGATGGACATGGGGGAGGGCAGGGTCTGGGCGGTAGCCAGGAAATCCTAAGCTGTGAGTGTTAGCTCCCTGTGGCTGCTGTAACGAGTAACTACACATGTGGGGGCTTAGAACAGCAGAAATGATTCTCTCGCAGTTCTGGAGACTGGGTGTCCAAAATCGGTATCACTGGTCTCAAATCATGGCATCGGCGGGGCTGTGCCCCCTTGCAGGTGCCAGGGGAGAACCCGTGCAGGGCCCCTTGCAGCTTCTGCCAGCTTCCCTGGTGCTCCCTGGCTGTGTTTGCATCACCCCGGTCTCTGCCTTGGTGGCTGCACAGTCTCCTCCTCCGTGCGTGTGTCGAGTCTCCCTCGGCCTCTCTCTGGTGTGGACACTTGGGACAGCATTTAGGGAACCCCTGGATAGCCCAGGTCCTTATCTCAAGACCTTTAACTTTGCACATCTGTAGAAGCCCATTTTTTGGCTGTAAAGGGGACACCCACGTGTTCCAGGGATGAGGACCCAGATATCTTTAGGGGCCATTTTTCAGCCTACCATGGTGAGCCACAGACACTCCGTGCCCAGCTCCCAAAGTTAGCTCTGGCTTTGGTGGCCGTGTAGGGTGACAGACCTCAGAGACCCCATCAGCGCTGACACCATGGGCCCCAAGAGCCTGTGGCCATGGCTGGTGGGAACTCCCTGGAACCGTGGGGCTCTCAGAGAAGTAGAGTGAGGAGCACGGAGAGACGGACGGGCAGGTCCTGGGAGCAGGAAGGCATGAACTCAGGGGAGGCACACCGTGGCCTCCAACATGGACCTCCACAGCATCTCACTTCGTCTTCCCACAGCCCTTGACAGATTGGGAAACCAAGACTCACGAAGCAACAGCTAAGTCCTCTGTGCAGCTTACCTCTGAACAGCCCCACAGAGAAGCTGTTAGCAGCTCCAAGTTACAGGGGGAAGAAGTGCCTGCTCAGAGGTGAAGTGACTTGCCCAAGGTCACACAGCAACAGGCGGCAGGGCAGAAGCGTGAGCCCTCTGGCTGACTCAAGCACCCACCTTCTTGGTGCCTCACCAGGTTCCCAGAAGCTGGAGGGTGAGCTTGTCTTGGAGAATGACCAGGATTTGGGGAAGTGGAGAAGGAGGGTCAATGGGATCAATGGTCAAAATGGATCAATGGGAACTTTTTCTGGCTTTGGAGGCAGGTGACCTCAGGGTGGGGGTCAGTGTCTCTGCTATTGGGCAGGTTCCTCCTCTCAGGGGCCCTGAACATCCATCCCAGCAAAAGGTGGGAGTCTGAGGAAGGTTATGTCTAAAGGGTTGTGTTCACCCCACAGATGTTTCTCAGGGGCCTGCCATGGCCCCTCCCTCCCTCCCTTGGTTTTTTTCTCCCTTTTGTCTGCTGCCCCATCCCACAGGCCCTGGAAGGCGGCAGGAAGGAGAAGGGCAGGGGACGTGGCATGGCTGAGCATGCCGTCATTTCTAGGGACTCGGGAGAGCAGGAAGAGCTGAGTGCCCCCCAGGAGCAAGCCAGACAGGGGCCATTCTCACCTCCAGCGGTGGCTGAGAGCTGGCCCCATCAGGAACGGGGTAAGGCTCCTACCAGCAGCCCTGAGACCCCAGCCTGGCCCTCTAGGGGTGCACACAGAGCTGCACACACCCCACCCACGTGTGCGGACAGATGCACACCCTCTCCCTCCCTCCATACACCTGGGCCTCTAACAACAGTTAGATGCCACAGAGAGCCTGGGCACGCCGACTGCTGTTCAGGCAACACGCTGCTGTTGCTCAGGTGGAAAACTCTGGAGTGTCCTTGGCTCCTCTCCTCACCCCATGCCAGAAATTCTTGGCTATTTTACCTTCAAGATATATTTGTAATTGGAATCTTTTCACAGCCCCACCCTGGCCAGGGCCCCCTGGATTCCCAGGCCTCCTGCTCCTGCCCTGGCCCCTCTCAGCAGCCAAGGTACACTGTGGGGACCTAGGGGAGATCCCAGCTCTCCCTGAAGGCCCCTGTCACTCAGGGTCTGAGTCAGAGGCCCCACTGTGCATTGTGGCCACCCAAGCTGGTCCTGACCCTCTCTGTCCTTGCCTTCTGCCCTCTGCCCCCATGCATTGCTCTCCAGCCCCACAGGCCTCCCCACTGCTCCTGGAACACTCCTGCCTCGGTACCTTTACACCTGTACTGTCTCCTCTTCCCAGTTCCCCACACATCTGTCCCCTGCCTCCCTCAGGTGTCTGCTCTAAGACCACCTTGTCTCACCTAACTAACAAGCTGCTTCCCCCTCCCACCCCCTCCCGCACCCCCTGGGACACTCATCATCCATAGCCCCCATATTTACTTTTCTATTTTGTCTGTCTCTCTCCTGCCCCAAATACCCACTAGAACGTTGGCTCCACGAGGACATGGATTTGTGTCTGCTTCGGTCACCATTGCACCCCTATCCAGCCCAGCATCCGGGGCATCACAGACTCTAACACCTGTGGTGGGAAGGAGTGCAGACACAGAGACAGGCAGGGGCAGGTGACCTGTACACGCTCAAGGCCTGGTGGGGCACTGGCACAGCTGCACATGCCCACACCTGCACACACACACACACACACACACACACGGGCCCTGAGCTGAAGCTGCCCTTGGCTCAGTGGGGCCTTGGACGACAGCCTGGCCCTGGCTCTTAGGCAGCTGGAGTCTTTGTCCTCACCCGAGACTGCCAGCCCACCCCAGCTGTGACTGCTGATGCCCCAGATGGGCCTGCACCTCTCCTGAAAAGAAAGGACCAGCTTCCTGCAACCAGAACTCCAGTGCAGACCAGAGACTAGCCACGGCATCTGAGCTCCTCTCTCCCTCCCGCCTCTGCATCCCTGACTCATCCCCTGCCCCAGAGAGGCAGCCTGGGCCCAACTTCCCCACTGAGCAGAAGGGAAGACTGAGGCAGGAGGCTGAGCCAGCCAGCTGCCCCCTTAAAGCAGAAGCAGACAGACGTGGCTCCCAGCCCAGCCCCTCCCTGGCTCAGGCGGTCACCTCCCAAACAGTCTGACCCCAGTCTGTGGGAGCTCCCTGGGCACCCTTGAGCCATGCGTGTGCAGCCACTATGCACACTCCTGCCAGCCGGCCCCTCCAGCCCAGCTTATCACCAATGACTTCCGACAGAGATCGATAGAAAACCTTTTATCTCCTTCCCCATGGCGGCTCAGACTCAGGCCTCAGAGCAGAGCTGGCTCCTGTTACTATGGTGACCCTCATGGACCTCACTGACTCCCTCCCATTCACCCCCACCCCCACGCCCTCCACCCTCCCTCACCCTCCCCCATTCCCTCCTCCCTCCATCCTCCCTCCCCCTCCTCCACTCCCACTCCCTCCCCATCCCATCCTCCCTTCCCCACTCCCTACCCCAACCTGTTTCCTACTCTCTCCCCACCCCCATCCCACAGCCTGGGACCAACACTGGCTCCCCACCCCCGCTGCCTGGAGAAGGGACAGGGCCTGCACACTTCCCAGCTGCTCATGGCTGACAGGGAGGGGCCTGGGGGGGTCCTTGCCCCCACCCAAGCCCCATCTGCTCCTGGTCTTGACCTTGCCAGTCCCCCACTTTCATGCCAAACTACAGCTCCAGTGCCCTATTGAGGCCTCCCCCCTGCCCACACCATCCTCAGCATTCTGTAACTGGTCACTTGTATTAGCGAGCTGTTTCCCTCTCTGTACAGACAGATGGCATCCCTCCATACAGGGCTGCTGGGAGCTGTGAGCATTACATAAGCACAAACCTATGTTGAGTTTGGCCTATGGCTGATGCTCAAGATATACTAACCATTGTTTTTTTTTTTTTTTTTTTTGAGACGGAGTCTCACTTTGTTGCCCAGGCTGGAGTGCTGTGGCCGGATCTCAGCTCACTGCAAGCTCCGCCTCCCGGGTTCCCGCCATTCTCCTGTCTCAGCCTCCCGAGTAGCTGGGACTACAGGCGCCCGCCACNTTTTTTTTTTTGAGACGGAGTCTCACTTTGTTGCCCAGGCTGGAGTGCTGTGGCCGGATCTCAGCTCACTGCAAGCTCCGCCTCCCGGGTTCCCGCCATTCTCCTGTCTCAGCCTCCCGAGTAGCTGGGACTACAGGCGCCCGCCACCTCGCCCGGCTAGTTTTTTTTTTTGTATTTTTTAGTAGAGACGGGGTTTCACCGTGTTAGCCAGGGTGGTCTCGATCTCCTGACCTCGTGATCCGCCCATCTCGGCCTCCCAAAGTGCTGGGATTACAGGCTTGAGCCACCGCGCCCGGCCTAACCATTGTTAATAAGCCTCAATTTGTTCATCCATTAAATGGGTATACAAGGGATTATCGTTGTAAAGATAAATGAGAGACAGACACAAATAGCTTGGCTTACTGCCTGGCACATTCTAAACACTACATTCATGAAGCGACCATCATCCAGCCCCTAATAAGCCACAGCCTCCCTTCCTCCTTCGTTCTTTGAGGGTGTTTAGGTGTGGGGAGGAGGTGGGAGGAACAGGTGCATCCCCGCCCTCCATGGAGGCTCCATAGGCTTGGCCTCCAGCATGCAGACCAAGGAGAACGATGCCTCATTAGGGTCCAAGTAACCTGTGCCCTCTCTCTGCCCACAAGGCTATATTGGTTGTGCCTCACTTTGGCAGGGGCCAGATTTTCCTCCCATGCTACCCTTGCCTTCCTGCCTGGAGGCTGGGGCTGCTCTCTTCCTTCTGCCTGGAATGCCTTGCCCCACAGCCAGCCCCACAGTCAGGGAACTGCCTTCAAGGGAAGTGCTATGGCACCGAGATCTGGATCCAGACCCCCTGGGTCCACATCACAGCTGTGCCACTGCTACCCTCTGAGGCAGCTGCACAGAGACCTCCCAGGACCCCACACCCTCATCCCCAGAACCTACCAGTGCTCCCTCGGGTGGCAAAAGGATCTTTGCAGACATAATTAGATTACAGATCTTGAGATTGTTGCAGGCTATCTGGATGAGCCCCATGTGTAGTCACAAGTGTTCTTGTATATAAGAAAGAGGCAGAGGGAGCTTCGACTGAGAGGAGGAGCTGTGCCGATAGAAGCAGAGGTTGCCGTGATATGAGGACGGGAGCAAGGATTCTCCCCCAGAGCCTCAAGGAAGAGCCAGCCCTGCCCACACCTTGACTTTGGACTTCCGGCCTGCAGAACTGTAAGAGAATAGATGTGCATCGTTTTAAGCCACTGGGTTTGTGGTCATTTGTTCCAGCAGCCACAGGAAGTGCGCGCGCGCACACACACACACACACACATACACACACACACACACGCTGCCTCACCTCCTCATCTGTAAAATGGGGCTGGTTCAGGACCTCCCCCCTGGGTTCTTGGGAAGCGTAAGAGAGTTGGAAGGAGCAAAAAGCTTAGAAAAGTCAGGGATATTACTTTTCAAATTGTTATGCAACAGCGATTTGTCAAGCCTTGAGGAAGATAGCATTCCTCCCACCTTCAAGAAACTCGCCACCTGGAGCAAGGGAGACTCGCGAAGAATCATGATCCCAGAGGCTGTTAGAGACTTGTAGAGTAGGCCTGGGCACACTGCCCAGGGAGCAGGGGCCTGATTTCACCTTGGGGGGGGGCCTGGGAGGGCATCCTGGAGGAGCCCACTCTTGAACTAAGCCTGGAAGGATGTGGAGGGAGGAGCCAGACAGAGCAAGAGGGCAAGGGCATCTTGGGCAGAGGGAACAGCACGTGTGGCTGCTCAGAGGAGTAAGGGAAGAGGAAGTTGAGGAACCTGCAGGTCAGTCTGCAGGGATGGGGCCTTGGGGGCATCATGGTGGTGGGCGCAAGCCAGGGAGTCACATACTGGAAAGGAACAATTGCTTGGGCCCCTGTGAGGAGGGTGAATGGGGGTTGAGACCGAAGGCAAGGAAACCAGTTGCAGAGATTGTGGTCTGGGAGGTAGTGAAGGGTAAAATCAGTGGAATTTCAGGACAACCTGGAGAAGGTGGGTGAGCAGAGGCAGTGGAGGGTTGGCAACTTCCTGCCAAGGGGAGGGGACGGGGGTGGAGCAATTCCCGAGATGGCAATGACAGCGATAATGACAACTAGTGCTAAAATTAGTGCTTACTATATGCCAGGGAATGTGCAAAGTGCTTGATATGCCTTATCTCAGTCTCAATCCTGGAATTGTGATTATCAGCAGGGAATAGAGCCCAGAGATGGAATCCAGAGCTGGGAACAGGGAGGTGCGGGAGGCTGGGTGGCGGAGGTGGGGAGGGGAGGTGAGGAAATGGCTTTTATATAAACAAGATGAAAAACTGTTCAGGGACCGCTCTTGTCATACTTTTCTATTATTAAAAAAGAAAGAAAACACATGTTTTATTAGTAGCTAAGCACTTTTATTTCCACCGCTGGTAATAACAAAAAATCTGTAGGGCCTGAAAGCATGGCAATTCTAACCCCTCTATTTAAAAAAGACCTCTGAAGTACATATCCCTTAGGACTATGCATGGGTAGTCAAAGCTTAATGACTAGCGGGGGGACAGAAGGGTGGAGGTGTCTGTGGTCAGAAGCTCGGCTGTCCTGGTGGTTTTATTTCTTGAGCTGACAGTGGTGAATGCAGTGGTGATCAGTGAATTAGTTTCTATACCTTCTTGAATATCTTAAATATTTTATAATTAAAGATTGGGTATGACGGATATTCTCCGGCTCTACATGAAAGCTGGTTGGAGGTACTAAGTCACACTCACAAATTACAGGATCTCTGTCCCCCTAGTTAGCCTGAGTTCCTTTCACCACATCCTGGCTCTGTTTGCATACCCCCAGAGACGGGAAGCTTCCTCCCTCTCTTGAAGTTGCCTGGGGCCCTCTTTGAACAGCTCTAATTGTGGGAAAGTTCCTCATAAAGAGCCAGAAGCCTGCTCCAGTCCCTCTGCCCACTGGAACCACACAGTCTGTGTGTGATCACACAAGGCCCAGGCTGCCCTTTAGATCTTTGAAGGCAGTGCTCATTCTCTTCTCTCCATTCCAAATTTTTCTTCTCTGGGTAAAGTCTCAGTTCTCTTTTCAGGCAAGTGACAGAAAACCAGCTCAAACTGGTTTATGATAAAAGGTGAATGCATTGGCTCAAGTGACTTTAAGTCCTGGGGTTTCTGAGCTTCAGGCACAGCTGAATCCAGGTGCCCAGAGGGTGTCTCCATGTCTCTCAACTCCTCATTTTTCCCCACTGGCTCTGTTTTCAGACCCACAGTCGACCAGCTCAACTACCCCTGGAGGCTCCAGCAAAGCTCAGTTCTTCCAGCAAAATTCCTGGAGGGCTTAGGTCATTCGAACCATCCCTGAACCAATCCCTGTGGCCAGGCAAATGGGGCAGTGTGGTCAAACCTGAGTCATGTGACAATCTCTGCATCCTAGAGGTAGGGACAGCCCAGCCTGAACCACATGGGCCAAAAGTGGGAAAGAATGGTCCCCACAGGAAAATCGATTGTAATTACCACCAAAAGACTAGATGTATTAGGTAGGACGTAGGTTTTATAACAGAGATCCACAATAACACCGGCTTAAACAAGATGGAATTTTATCCCTCCCTAACTCCAGATGCCAGAGATCTTGGGCTGATACGGTTAACTGTATGGTTGGGGTGCCCCATAGCTGAGCATTCATTATCCGAGTTGGAAGTAAGAGTTGTTAAAACATGAATATATTTACTACTGTCCTGGCCACTTACTTCATTCCCACTCAAGCATCTCACCCTACCTAGCACCAGCATCTGTCTGCCCCTCCCATCTGCATCTCTTCTGTCTGTCAGGTCTACTTATGCAAGCTGGCAGCAAAGGAAATCTTCCAAGTTGTAGAATTTCATGAAGTTGATGAGAGTTATGTTGGAGAGCTCCTGGGCCCTGCACACAGTGCCTGACAAACCAAGGATCTGTCTATCTGGCTGGGTCAGCCCTGTCTAAATAATGAAAACCCCCAATGTGAAGAAAGATGAACCTGTGCTTTGGAAGAAAATGATCTGAATGTCATAGAACTGAGAGTGGCCCAAAGAACTCAGGGGGATGTGATGAAACATTTTGGTTGTTAGGACCCAGAAGGTTCTAGTAAGGACCATCAGGCAATTTTGTGGGAAAAACTGTGCCTACTCAAATGAACTTTTTGTACTCTAATTGTCTTACTTCATTTTCTGCTGCTACAGCAGAATACCACTCTGGGTAATTTGTAAACAATAGAAATTTATTTGACTCATAATTCTGAAGACTGGGAAGTCCAAGAGTATGGCACCAGCATCTGGTGGGGGCCTTCATGCTGTATCATCCCATGGTGGAAGGCAGAAGGGCAAGACAGCACTAGAAAGTGAGCAAGAGAGAGCTGAACTCACTTTTACAACAAATCCAGCATCTTGATAATGAGCTCACTCCTTCAATAAAGAGATTAATCCATTCACGAGGGTTTTGCCCTTATGACCTAATCACTTCTTTTTTTTTTTTTTTTTTTTTTTTTTTTG